>NC_142792.1:29292592-29557592 GCF_988280905.1 Pimephales promelas | reverse complement strand
ATTCCAAACCACTTCCAATCGACTCCCCGCCCACAAATTAGTATATGGGCGGAGTTTCAGCTCTCTAGGACCAATAATAAGGGGGGTGACAATACCAAAACTAGACACCTGGTGGCGCTAGAGATCCCAAACCACTTGCAATCGACTCCCCGCCCACTAATTAGTATATGGGCGGAGTTTCAGCA
Source organism: Pimephales promelas (assembly GCF_988280905.1). Lineage (NCBI taxonomy): Eukaryota > Metazoa > Chordata > Actinopteri > Cypriniformes > Leuciscidae > Pimephales > Pimephales promelas. Next base: position 29,557,407 of record NC_142792.1, on the reverse strand, counting down.
ACGTGGGCCCCCGGGAACCAGGAGAAATGGGGGGGGGGCTCATGAGCCCGGGGGCTCATCTTCGCATTTTACCCTATTACCCTAACCCTAACCCTAACCCTAACCCTAACCCTCTAACCCTAACCCTAACCCTAACCTAACCTAACCCTAACCTAACCCTAACCTAACCCTAACCTAACCCTAACCCTAACCCTAACCCTAACCCTAACCCTAACTCTAACCCTAACCCTAACCCTAACCCTAACTCTAACTCTAACCCTAACCCTAACCCTAACCCTAACCCTAACTCTAACCCTAACCCTAACCCTAACCCTAACCCTAACCCTAACCCTAACCCTAACCCTAACCCTAACCCTAACCCTAACTCTAACCCTAACCCTAACCCTAACCCTAACCCTAACCCTAACCCTAACCCTAACCCTAACCCTAACCCTAACCCTAACCCTAACCCTAACCCTAACCCTAACCCTAACCCTAACCCTAACTCTAACCCTAACCCTAACCCACCCCTAACTCCACCCCTAACTCCACCCCTAACTCCACCCCTAGCCCTTCCTGGGCGGAGCTATAAGGTCACTTCCGGGTATTTTTGGAGTGCCAATAACTCCCGACTGGAACATCGTAGAGACATCAGAGTAGACTCATTCGAAAGGTCTTCGAAAACCCTTTCCAATGACGCCCTATTTATATCACTGACAACTTCCGGGGCGGAGCTATGGCACAATATATATTCGCGTATCAAAAAAATATCTCGGCCTAGGAAGGTCGCAGCGACACAAACGAGGTGTCGTTGGAAAGCACTCGCCGAGACCTTTCCAATGACACCAATCACGAGTCGTTTCGACTTTCCTACACCGAGATAATTTTTGGATACATGATTACATTTGGTCCCCTAGCTCCTCCCCCAAAGCTCAGAATGACACAAGTCTGGTGTCATCTTAAAGCACTCATTCAGACCTCACGGTTGACCCATCCCATGGTTCGATACGACCTTCCCTTTAGGAGATATGACCACTTCCGTTTTACACTTTGGGTGGCTATATGTCATGAACTATACGTCACACAGACATGGGGCGGGGCTCATTTGAAAGGTGGGAACAAACCCTTTCGAATGATACCAATTGTATGTCGCTGGCACCTATCTGGGCGGAGCTATAAGGTCTCCTGGCCTTGTGTGGTGTCATCCCACCTACAAAAAACACAAGTCCCACCCCCCAAAAAACACAAGTCCCACCCACAAAAAACACAAGTCCCACCTCCAAAAAACACAAGTCCCACCTCCAAAAAACACAAGTCCCAACCCCAAAAAACACAAGTCCCACCTCCAAAAAAAAAAAAAAAACACAAGTCCAACCTACAAAAAAAAAAAAAAAAAAAAAACAAGTCCCACCCAAAAAAAACACAAGTCCCACCCAAAAAAAACACAAGTCCCACCTCCAAAAAACACAAGTCCAACCTTAAAAAAAAAAAAAAAAAAAAAAACACAAGTCCAACCTACAAAAAAAAAAAAAAAACACAAGTCCCACCCAAAAAAAACACAAGTCCCACCCAAAAAAAACACAAGTCCCACCTCCAAAAAACACAAGTCCAACCTTAAAAAAAAAAAAAAAAAAAAAACACAAGTCCAACCTACAAAAAAAAAAAAAAAACACAAGTCCCACCCAAAAAAAACACAAGTCCCACCCAAAAAAAACACAAGTCCCACCTCCAAAAAAAACACAAGTCCCAACCCCAAAAACACAAGTCCCACCCACTGAAACTGTGAAAGTCAACCCTATTTGCAGTACCATATCTTGTCCCCTGGTGGCGCTAGAGATCCCAAACCACTTGCAATCGACTCCCCGCCCACTAATTAGTATGTGGGCGGAGTTTCAGCCACGTGGGCCCCCGGGAACCAGGAGAAATGAGGGGGGGCTCATGAGCCCGGGGGCTCATCTTCGCATTTTACCCTACCATATCTCGGCCCCTGGTGGCGCTAGAGATTCCAAACCACTTCCAATCGACTCCCCGCCCACAAATTAGTATATGGGCGGAGTTTCAGCTCTCTAGGACCAATAATAAGGGGGGTGACAATACCAAAACTAGACACCTGGTGGCGCTAGAGATCCCAAACCACTTGCAATCGACTCCCCGCCCACTAATTAGTATATGGGCGGAGTTTCAGCAACGTGGGCCCCCGGGAACCAGGAGAAATGGGGGGGGGGCTCATGAGCCCGGGGGCTCATCTTCGCATTTTACCCTATTACCCTAACCCTAACCCTAACCCTAACCCTAACCCTCTAACCCTAACCCTAACCCTAACCTAACCTAACCCTAACCTAACCCTAACCTAACCCTAACCTAACCCTAACCCTAACCCTAACCCTAACCCTAACCCTAACTCTAACCCTAACCCTAACCCTAACCCTAACTCTAACTCTAACCCTAACCCTAACCCTAACCCTAACCCTAACTCTAACCCTAACCCTAACCCTAACCCTAACCCTAACCCTAACCCTAACCCTAACCCTAACCCTAACCCTAACCCTAACTCTAACCCTAACCCTAACCCTAACCCTAACCCTAACCCTAACCCTAACCCTAACCCTAACCCTAACCCTAACCCTAACCCTAACCCTAACCCTAACCCTAACCCTAACCCTAACCCTAACTCTAACCCTAACCCTAACCCACCCCTAACTCCACCCCTAACTCCACCCCTAACTCCACCCCTAGCCCTTCCTGGGCGGAGCTATAAGGTCACTTCCGGGTATTTTTGGAGTGCCAATAACTCCCGACTGGAACATCGTAGAGACATCAGAGTAGACTCATTCGAAAGGTCTTCGAAAACCCTTTCCAATGACGCCCTATTTATATCACTGACAACTTCCGGGGCGGAGCTATGGCACAATATATATTCGCGTATCAAAAAAATATCTCGGCCTAGGAAGGTCGCAGCGACACAAACGAGGTGTCGTTGGAAAGCACTCGCCGAGACCTTTCCAATGACACCAATCACGAGTCGTTTCGACTTTCCTACACCGAGATAATTTTTGGATACATGATTACATTTGGTCCCCTAGCTCCTCCCCCAAAGCTCAGAATGACACAAGTCTGGTGTCATCTTAAAGCACTCATTCAGACCTCACGGTTGACCCATCCCATGGTTCGATACGACCTTCCCTTTAGGAGATATGACCACTTCCGTTTTACACTTTGGGTGGCTATATGTCATGAACTATACGTCACACAGACATGGGGCGGGGCTCATTTGAAAGGTGGGAACAAACCCTTTCGAATGATACCAATTGTATGTCGCTGGCACCTATCTGGGCGGAGCTATAAGGTCTCCTGGCCTTGTGTGGTGTCATCCCACCTACAAAAAACACAAGTCCCACCCCCCAAAAAACACAAGTCCCACCCACAAAAAACACAAGTCCCACCTCCAAAAAACACAAGTCCCACCTCCAAAAAACACAAGTCCCAACCCCAAAAAACACAAGTCCCACCTCCAAAAAAAAAAAAAAAACACAAGTCCAACCTACAAAAAAAAAAAAAAAAAAAAAACAAGTCCCACCCAAAAAAAACACAAGTCCCACCCAAAAAAAACACAAGTCCCACCTCCAAAAAACACAAGTCCAACCTTAAAAAAAAAAAAAAAAAAAAAAACACAAGTCCAACCTACAAAAAAAAAAAAAAACACAAGTCCCACCCAAAAAAAACACAAGTCCCACCCAAAAAAAACACAAGTCCCACCTCCAAAAAACACAAGTCCAACCTTAAAAAAAAAAAAAAAAAAAAACACAAGTCCAACCTACAAAAAAAAAAAAAAAACACAAGTCCCACCCAAAAAAAACACAAGTCCCACCCAAAAAAAACACAAGTCCCACCTCCAAAAAAAACACAAGTCCCAACCCCAAAAACACAAGTCCCACCCACTGAAACTGTGAAAGTCAACCCTATTTGCAGTACCATATCTTGTCCCCTGGTGGCGCTAGAGATCCCAAACCACTTGCAATCGACTCCCCGCCCACTAATTAGTATGTGGGCGGAGTTTCAGCCACGTGGGCCCCCGGGAACCAGGAGAAATGAGGGGGGGCTCATGAGCCCGGGGGCTCATCTTCGCATTTTACCCTACCATATCTCGGCCCCTGGTGGCGCTAGAGATTCCAAACCACTTCCAATCGACTCCCCGCCCACAAATTAGTATATGGGCGGAGTTTCAGCTCTCTAGGACCAATAATAAGGGGGGTGACAATACCAAAACTAGACACCTGGTGGCGCTAGAGATCCCAAACCACTTGCAATCGACTCCCCGCCCACTAATTAGTATATGGGCGGAGTTTCAGCAACGTGGGCCCCCGGGAACCAGGAGAAATGGGGGGGGGGCTCATGAGCCCGGGGGCTCATCTTCGCATTTTACCCTATTACCCTAACCCTAACCCTAACCCTAACCCTAACCCTCTAACCCTAACCCTAACCCTAACCTAACCTAACCCTAACCTAACCCTAACCTAACCCTAACCTAACCCTAACCCTAACCCTAACCCTAACCCTAACCCTAACTCTAACCCTAACCCTAACCCTAACCCTAACTCTAACTCTAACCCTAACCCTAACCCTAACCCTAACCCTAACTCTAACCCTAACCCTAACCCTAACCCTAACCCTAACCCTAACCCTAACCCTAACCCTAACCCTAACCCTAACCCTAACTCTAACCCTAACCCTAACCCTAACCCTAACCCTAACCCTAACCCTAACCCTAACCCTAACCCTAACCCTAACCCTAACCCTAACCCTAACCCTAACCCTAACCCTAACCCTAACCCTAACTCTAACCCTAACCCTAACCCACCCCTAACTCCACCCCTAACTCCACCCCTAACTCCACCCCTAGCCCTTCCTGGGCGGAGCTATAAGGTCACTTCCGGGTATTTTTGGAGTGCCAATAACTCCCGACTGGAACATCGTAGAGACATCAGAGTAGACTCATTCGAAAGGTCTTCGAAAACCCTTTCCAATGACGCCCTATTTATATCACTGACAACTTCCGGGGCGGAGCTATGGCACAATATATATTCGCGTATCAAAAAAATATCTCGGCCTAGGAAGGTCGCAGCGACACAAACGAGGTGTCGTTGGAAAGCACTCGCCGAGACCTTTCCAATGACACCAATCACGAGTCGTTTCGACTTTCCTACACCGAGATAATTTTTGGATACATGATTACATTTGGTCCCCTAGCTCCTCCCCCAAAGCTCAGAATGACACAAGTCTGGTGTCATCTTAAAGCACTCATTCAGACCTCACGGTTGACCCATCCCATGGTTCGATACGACCTTCCCTTTAGGAGATATGACCACTTCCGTTTTACACTTTGGGTGGCTATATGTCATGAACTATACGTCACACAGACATGGGGCGGGGCTCATTTGAAAGGTGGGAACAAACCCTTTCGAATGATACCAATTGTATGTCGCTGGCACCTATCTGGGCGGAGCTATAAGGTCTCCTGGCCTTGTGTGGTGTCATCCCACCTACAAAAAACACAAGTCCCACCCCCCAAAAAACACAAGTCCCACCCACAAAAAACACAAGTCCCACCTCCAAAAAACACAAGTCCCACCTCCAAAAAACACAAGTCCCAACCCCAAAAAACACAAGTCCCACCTCCAAAAAAAAAAAAAAAACACAAGTCCAACCTACAAAAAAAAAAAAAAAAAAAAAACAAGTCCCACCCAAAAAAAACACAAGTCCCACCCAAAAAAAACACAAGTCCCACCTCCAAAAAACACAAGTCCAACCTTAAAAAAAAAAAAAAAAAAAAAAAACACAAGTCCAACCTACAAAAAAAAAAAAAAACACAAGTCCCACCCAAAAAAAACACAAGTCCCACCCAAAAAAAACACAAGTCCCACCTCCAAAAAACACAAGTCCAACCTTAAAAAAAAAAAAAAAAAAAAAACACAAGTCCAACCTACAAAAAAAAAAAAAAAACACAAGTCCCACCCAAAAAAAACACAAGTCCCACCCAAAAAAAACACAAGTCCCACCTCCAAAAAAAACACAAGTCCCAACCCCAAAAACACAAGTCCCACCCACTGAAACTGTGAAAGTCAACCCTATTTGCAGTACCATATCTTGTCCCCTGGTGGCGCTAGAGATCCCAAACCACTTGCAATCGACTCCCCGCCCACTAATTAGTATGTGGGCGGAGTTTCAGCCACGTGGGCCCCCGGGAACCAGGAGAAATGAGGGGGGGCTCATGAGCCCGGGGGCTCATCTTCGCATTTTACCCTACCATATCTCGGCCCCTGGTGGCGCTAGAGATTCCAAACCACTTCCAATCGACTCCCCGCCCACAAATTAGTATATGGGCGGAGTTTCAGCTCTCTAGGACCAATAATAAGGGGGGTGACAATACCAAAACTAGACACCTGGTGGCGCTAGAGATCCCAAACCACTTGCAATCGACTCCCCGCCCACTAATTAGTATATGGGCGGAGTTTCAGCAACGTGGGCCCCCGGGAACCAGGAGAAATGGGGGGGGGGCTCATGAGCCCGGGGGCTCATCTTCGCATTTTACCCTATTACCCTAACCCTAACCCTAACCCTAACCCTAACCCTCTAACCCTAACCCTAACCCTAACCTAACCTAACCCTAACCTAACCCTAACCTAACCCTAACCTAACCCTAACCCTAACCCTAACCCTAACCCTAACCCTAACTCTAACCCTAACCCTAACCCTAACCCTAACTCTAACTCTAACCCTAACCCTAACCCTAACCCTAACCCTAACTCTAACCCTAACCCTAACCCTAACCCTAACCCTAACCCTAACCCTAACCCTAACCCTAACCCTAACCCTAACCCTAACTCTAACCCTAACCCTAACCCTAACCCTAACCCTAACCCTAACCCTAACCCTAACCCTAACCCTAACCCTAACCCTAACCCTAACCCTAACCCTAACCCTAACCCTAACCCTAACTCTAACCCTAACCCTAACCCACCCCTAACTCCACCCCTAACTCCACCCCTAACTCCACCCCTAGCCCTTCCTGGGCGGAGCTATAAGGTCACTTCCGGGTATTTTTGGAGTGCCAATAACTCCCGACTGGAACATCGTAGAGACATCAGAGTAGACTCATTCGAAAGGTCTTCGAAAACCCTTTCCAATGACGCCCTATTTATATCACTGACAACTTCCGGGGCGGAGCTATGGCACAATATATATTCGCGTATCAAAAAAATATCTCGGCCTAGGAAGGTCGCAGCGACACAAACGAGGTGTCGTTGGAAAGCACTCGCCGAGACCTTTCCAATGACACCAATCACGAGTCGTTTCGACTTTCCTACACCGAGATAATTTTTGGATACATGATTACATTTGGTCCCCTAGCTCCTCCCCCAAAGCTCAGAATGACACAAGTCTGGTGTCATCTTAAAGCACTCATTCAGACCTCACGGTTGACCCATCCCATGGTTCGATACGACCTTCCCTTTAGGAGATATGACCACTTCCGTTTTACACTTTGGGTGGCTATATGTCATGAACTATACGTCACACAGACATGGGGCGGGGCTCATTTGAAAGGTGGGAACAAACCCTTTCGAATGATACCAATTGTATGTCGCTGGCACCTATCTGGGCGGAGCTATAAGGTCTCCTGGCCTTGTGTGGTGTCATCCCACCTACAAAAAACACAAGTCCCACCCCCCAAAAAACACAAGTCCCACCCACAAAAAACACAAGTCCCACCTCCAAAAAACACAAGTCCCACCTCCAAAAAACACAAGTCCCAACCCCAAAAAACACAAGTCCCACCTCCAAAAAAAAAAAAAAAAACACAAGTCCAACCTACAAAAAAAAAAAAAAAAAAAAACAAGTCCCACCCAAAAAAAACACAAGTCCCACCCAAAAAAAACACAAGTCCCACCTCCAAAAAACACAAGTCCAACCTTAAAAAAAAAAAAAAAAAAAAAAACACAAGTCCAACCTACAAAAAAAAAAAAAAAACACAAGTCCCACCCAAAAAAAACACAAGTCCCACCCAAAAAAAACACAAGTCCCACCTCCAAAAAACACAAGTCCAACCTTAAAAAAAAAAAAAAAAAAAAAACACAAGTCCAACCTACAAAAAAAAAAAAAAAACACAAGTCCCACCCAAAAAAAACACAAGTCCCACCCAAAAAAAACACAAGTCCCACCTCCAAAAAAAACACAAGTCCCAACCCCAAAAACACAAGTCCCACCCACTGAAACTGTGAAAGTCAACCCTATTTGCAGTACCATATCTTGTCCCCTGGTGGCGCTAGAGATCCCAAACCACTTGCAATCGACTCCCCGCCCACTAATTAGTATGTGGGCGGAGTTTCAGCCACGTGGGCCCCCGGGAACCAGGAGAAATGAGGGGGGGCTCATGAGCCCGGGGGCTCATCTTCGCATTTTACCCTACCATATCTCGGCCCCTGGTGGCGCTAGAGATTCCAAACCACTTCCAATCGACTCCCCGCCCACAAATTAGTATATGGGCGGAGTTTCAGCTCTCTAGGACCAATAATAAGGGGGGTGACAATACCAAAACTAGACACCTGGTGGCGCTAGAGATCCCAAACCACTTGCAATCGACTCCCCGCCCACTAATTAGTATATGGGCGGAGTTTCAGCAACGTGGGCCCCCGGGAACCAGGAGAAATGGGGGGGGGGCTCATGAGCCCGGGGGCTCATCTTCGCATTTTACCCTATTACCCTAACCCTAACCCTAACCCTAACCCTAACCCTAACCCTAACCCTAACCCTAACCCACACTCTAACCCTAACCCTAACCCTAACCCTAACCCTAACCCTAACCCACTCTAACCCTAACCCTAACCCTAACCTAACTCTAACCTAACCCTAACCCTAACCCTAACCCTAACCCCTCTTACCCCTCTTACCCCTCTTACCCCTCTTACCCCTCTTACCCCTCTTACCCCTCTTACCCCTCTTACCCCTCTTACCCCTCTTACCCCTCTTACCCCTCTTACCCCTCTTACCCCTCTTACCCCTCTTACCCCTCTTACCCCTCTTACCCCTCTTACCCCTCTTACCCCTCTTACCCCTCTTACCCCTCTTACCCCTCTTACCCCTCTTACCCCTCTTACCCCTCTTACCCCTCTTACCCCTCTTACCCCTCTTACCCCTCTTACCCCTCTTACCCCTCTTACCCCTCTTACCCCTCTTACCCCTCTTACCCCTCTTACCCCTCTTACCCCTCTTACCCCTCTTACCCCTCTTACCCCTCTTACCCCTCTTACCCCTCTTACCCCTCTTACCCCTCTTACCCCTCTTACCCCTCTTACCCCTCTTACCCCTCTTACCCCTCTTACCCCTCTTACCCCTCTTACCCCTCTTACCCCTCTTACCCCTCTTACCCCTCTTACCCCTCTTACCCCTCTTACCCCTCTTACCCCTCTTACCCCTCTTACCCCTCTTACCCCTCTTACCCCTCTTACCCCTCTTACCCCTCTTACCCCTGCAAAAAAAATTAAAAAAAAAATTTAAAATAAATTAATTTTATTATTTTTCTGAATACAAATTATTAAACTCTTTACAATAAAACAAAAATGCATTAAATCAATCAACAGTATAAATAAAAGTAAAAACAAAATAAAAAAGACCAACAAAACAAAATATAAAATACATTAAAAGTCAATCAACAGCAAAAATAAGACATTGAAATAAAAAATTAAAATAAAAATAAAAAAAAAATAAAAATAAAAATAAAAAAAATCACATTAAGTCAATCAGCATAAATACAAATAAGACAAAAATAAAAAAAAATAATTAAAAAAATAATAAAAAATTAATTAAATAAAATATAAAATAAACACATTAAGTCAACCAACAGCATAAATAAAAATAAGACAAAAATAAAATAAAAAAATTGAAAATAAATTAAAAAATTAATAAATTAAAAAATAAAAAATACATTCAATGACAAACAGCAAAAATAAATTAAAAAAACACATTAAGTCAATCAACAGCATAAATAAAATAAAAATTTACAATAAAACAGAAACACATGGTCAATCAACATTATAAATACAACACATTCACATCTAATTCACATCTATACATAAGGGTAAAAAATAAAATGAGCATTAAATAAAATGAGCATCAAGTTACAAGTAAACTTACAAAGGAAATAGAAATATACAAAGGAAATAGAGCTATACAACAGTACTAGAAGAAATCCAAAAAAAATTAAAACCGTAATAAAAAGGGGCAGCGGATGATTGGCAGCTTAATGATGTGGAGCTGGAGAGAGCTGTGACCAAGGCAGGTGCTGACAGAGGGAATCACAGTGGAGATAATGGACGGGGCTTTCTGCCATGTTCTGCCTACTATTCCAACAAGGTCACAAGGATGTAGGGCCATAGCACAGTCGATAAAAAGATGGGTGGACCTTTGGTAAATGGGCCAGGCAGAACCCAGGGGACAACAAAAAGAGATGAGGATCTAGGCAGAGCTAACCCAAGGCAAGACCACTGCACTGCAGGACAGAGGCAGAACCACAGAGGTTGAAGGAATAAGGCAAGACCCCCAATACAGCTTGAGAGATAACTGCCCATGGTGGAACGGATAGGTCGACAGAGTGAACGTTAAGTCTGGGGCTTAGCACAAAGACTGAGGATCAACACCAAGGCAGAGCTGGTAATCTGTAATACAAAGGTGGACCCAAGGTACAATGCTGTCTCCTTGCAGCCTTTTGGCTCATCCTTCAGACACAGGCCCCATTAACTAGATGGCATGGGTAGAGGAGGCAGGAGGAGCATCAATGAGAGGCTTCATGCTGAGTGAGAAGGACATCAGACTGGACTGTTTAAACAGCTGGAGGGACCGGCCAACACAGGACAATGGTTATAAAAAAAGGTTATAACCTGACAAGTACTTTACAGTAATTTTGAAAATTTTTAAAAACTAAAATGAAAAACAAAACAAAACAAAGTGTAACAAAATACGAGACAAGTTTACAACTTGCATACAAAGCTTTACAATGTAAGAAGGGGCAAACAATGGCATAAAAGGTAACAGATAATGTAAGAAACAAGTTAAAACGCATTTATTAACAATAAAAACAATGCTTTAAAAATAAAGAACACAATTCAACCCAGAACAAAATTCAAATAGGCTGAATGAAATAGCAGCATTGGGTACAAATAAAAATGAGCACAAGAACATAGAGATGAATAGAAACAGGTACATACATTTACAAAATACAGAAGGCAGTCAGAATATAAACTGGTACATAAATTTAAAAAATACACACAGTAAAGGCAAACCATTTATAAAGTACATTTAAATAAAAAAAACAACTGTTTCAGAAAAATAGGAATGGGCATAATACAGCACAATGGCTTACAATGCAAGGAGCATAAATTAAAGATATATGGAAAACATTCAATCATAAGAGCCAATAAAACTAAAGTAGGCTTAGGGAAAATGCAAAGACAAGACCAGAGATAAATACAAATGCAAAGGCAAGAGATCAAAATACAAATATGGGAAAGAATGCACAGATACAAAAAGGGCCACTGAGACCACGATAAGAACATAAGTGCAAAGAAAACTAAATTTGTAATACCCTTTATGCCTTAATGCTATTTTAATCAAACGCCACAAGGAATAAATATGTTAAAATCATCACTACAACAGTGCACAGAAAAGGGACTTAACTGGCAGAGGCATAAAAAACAAACAACAGAAATACAAACACTAAAGGGGAATAGGAATGCAAAAGGAAGAATAATCTGAGACATGCAGCTTTTATGTTTGTGAACTTTATTTTGTTCCATCTTGGAATAGGTTAGACAAGACCATAAAGGGCACAGAACAAAAAGTTTAAATAGAAGTTAGTAAAAAAAAAAAAAAAAATACTGTACAAAAGGAAAAACTAACTTTTCAAAAAGTAACTTTTCAAAAAGTAACTTTTCAAAAAGTAACTTTTCCACCAAAATAAAAAAATACATTAAAAGTCAATTCAAAAGCATAAATATAAAATAAAAATAAACACATTAATTCAATCAACAGCATAAAAATAAAAAGGAGCATTTAGTTACAACTAAACTTACAAAGGAAATAGAAATACAAAGGAAACAGAAATATACAACAGTACTAGAAGAAATCAAAAGAAATTGAACAGTATTAAATAAGAGACAGAGGATGATTGACATTTTGATGTGGAGCTTGAGAGAGCTGTGACCAAGGGATGTGCTGACAGAGGGAATCACCACAGAGGAGATAATGGAGGGAATAGGGAGGCAGAACATGGCAGGAAGCCCCAACAAGGTCACCAGGATGTAGGGCCATAGCACAGTCAATAAAAGGATAGGTGGACCTTTGGTAAATGGACCAAGCAGAACCCAGGGGACAACAAAATGAGATGGGTCTTCAGCTCTGCCTAAATCCTCATCTCTAATGGCTCCAAGGCAAGACCACCGCACTGCAGGGCAGAGGCAGAACCACAGAGGTTGAAGGAATAAGGCAAGACCCCCGATACAGCTTGAGGGATAACTGCCCATGGTGGAACTTATAGGTCGACAGAGTGAAAGTTAAGTCCGGGGCTTGGCACAAAGACAGAGGATCAACACATAGGCGGAGCTGGTAATCTGGAATACAAAGGTGGACCCAAGGTGCAATGAAGGATGAGGCAAAAGGCTGCAAGGAGCAAGCGGACACAGGCCCCATTAACTAGATAACATGGGTAGAGGAGGTGGGAGGAGCATCAATGAGAGGCTTCATGCTGAGTGAGAAGGACATCAGACTGGACTGTTTAAACAGCTGGAGGGACCGGCCAACACAGTATAATGGGTTATAAAAAAAGAAAGAAAGAAAAAAGATAACCTGACAAGTACTTTACAGTAATTTTGAAAATGTTTACAAACTAAAATGAAAAACAAAACAAAGTGCAACAAAATACAAGACAAGTTTACAACTTTCATACAAAGCTTTACAATATAAGAAGGGGCAAACAATGGCATAAAAGGTAATGGATAATGTAAGAAACAACTTAAAAGGTATTTATTAACAATAAAAACAATGCTTTAAAATAAAGATCTAAATATAAAATAAATGCAAAGACAGACAAAAGGGTCATAAAATAGAAAGTCAAATGGAACAAGAGGAGAAACCATAGTTTGTCTGTCCCTTTTTTAATTAAGATAAATACAAAATTAGTACAATGTAAATAAAACACTTAAGAAAAAAAGTGTCTGCACGGGAGGCATCCCTATATATTGTAGCTTAAGTGACTTTGATTTGCACCTGCAGTTGATAGACTCATGAGGTGCAGGGTGAAAAATCAACCTTGGACAAGACCCACCCACTGAAGTACAACAGCTGAACACTTGAAAAGAAAGATCCAGTTTTCCAGAAGTTCATGAAAATAAATCAAGTACCCAGAAAACTCAACCATCCCATCGGAGAGAACAAAATTCAAACAGGCTGAATGAAATAGCAGCATCAGGCACAAATAAAAATTAGCACAACAACATAGAGATGAATCAAAGCAGAAAAAGGGTGTAGTAAGACAGCCACTAATGCAAACATACAGAAGACAGTCAGAATATAAACAGACACATACATTTACAAAACGCACAAACAGTAAAGGCAAACCTTTTATAAAGTACATTTAAATACAAAATACAACTGTTCCAGAAAAATAGGAATGGGCATAAAAATGGTCAATGGGACTGGGCCATAAAACAGCACAATGGCTTACAAGGCAAGGAGCATAAATTAAAGATATATGGAAAACATTCAATCATAAAAAGCCAATAAAACCAAAATAGGCTTAGGGAAAATGCAAAGACAAGAGCAGTGATGGTTCAAATGCAAAGGCAAGAGATCAAAATACAAAAGATGGGAAAAACGCACAAATACAAAAAGTGCCATTGAGACCATGATAAGGACATAAGTGCAGAGACAAAATTTAAGGAGCATTAAGGCATAAAGGGTATTACAAATTTAATCTAACACCACAAGGAAAAAAATATGTAAAAATCATCACTACAACAGGGCAAAAAAGGGACTTAACTGGCAAAGGCATAAAAGGCAAACAGCAGAAATACAAACACTAAAGGGCAATAGGAATGCAAAAGGAAGAATAATCTGAGAGGTGCAGCTTTTATGCTTGACAACTTTATTTTGTTCTGTCTTAGAATAGCTTAGACAAGACCATAAAGGGCACAGAACAAAGTTTAAATAGAAGTTAGTAAATAAAATACTGTACAAAAGGAAAAAAAAAAAAAAGACAGACTGATTGAAATATAGAGGGCATAAAAAATCCTAAAATAAAAAACCTAAAATGTGCTGAAATACAAAAAACAAGGTTAAACAATACAAAGTAGCAAAAATAAGTCAAGTGGACAAAGCTGCTTTAGGATGGGATGTAGAGCCAAAACAGTCAATAAAAGGATAGGGGGGACCTTTGGTGAATGAGCCAGTTACAACTCGGTGGACAACCAACTCAGATGGAGCCATTAGAGATGGGGACCTGGGCAGAGACAAGACCACTGCACTGCAGGGCAATAACTGCCCATGGAGGACCTGATAGAGCGTCAACCTAACTTTCACTCTGTCGACCTGTCTTTGGCCTCAGATTACCAGCTCCACCACAAGTCTGGGGCTTGGCACAAAGGTGGACTCAAGGTGTAAAGGGTAAAATGAAGGATGAACCAAAGGGCTGAAAGTAGCCAACAAACACAGGCCACATTAACTAGATGACACTAGAGGAGGGGGAGGAGCAGCATCAATGAGAGGCTGAGTGTGAAGGACATCAGACTGGATTGTCTATCCTGTGTTGGCCGGTCCCTCCAGCTGTTTAATGGGAACACAAAATAAACCAAAACAGATTAAACCTCACAAAAAATTAAAGTAATTTTGAAAACGCAAAAAAAAAGGTTAGGATTCACAAACGGGGTGTTCCAAATTACACAATATGGGCACAAGTAAAGTCATAAAAGAGTAGAAACACTGGTTATGGTCCATATTTGTTTCCATGTTCTGTTTTTTTAAAACCTTTTGTTAACCTATTAAAAAAAAAAGAATTTAAAATGAAACAAACAAAGTCGAGTGCAACAAAATACAAAAAAGTAAGTTTACAACTTCAATACAAAGCTTTACAATATAAGAAAGGCAAACAATAGTATAAAAAGCAGACAGAAAATGTTAGAAACCAGTGAAATATATATAATTTAAAAAATGCATTTATGGTATATTTAGGTTTTTATTTTTATTGTTTTTTTAATGTTTAAGACAAAGACAGACAAAAGGGTCATAAAATAGAAAGGGATAATAAAAGGACAAAATTGATCTTAAATGGAACAAGAGGCGAAACCATAAATACAAAAATTACACTTAGTACAATATAAATAAAACCGAAAAAACTGAAAATAGAAATTGTCTTTGTGAGTGGGATACACCCCTATATATTGTAGCTCAAGTAACTTTGATTTGCACCTGCAGTTGATTGATGAGGTGAAATGTTGAAATCAACCCTGGACAAATCAGTCTAACACAAGTCAAGATCCACAAGTCCTTTGACGAGTCCCTTGTCTTTACAAGTCCCACCCACCCAATTCCAACAATTGAACACTTAAAAAGAAACTTCATTTTCATTAACTTCTGTTAATGTGGAGAACCAAGTACCCCATGAACCCGATAGCCATACCATCAGGGGAAGAACAAAATTCAAACAGGCTGAATGAAATCGCAGCATGAAATACAAGTGACCACAACAACAGAGATGAACCAAAGCAGAAAATGGGCATGATAAGACTAATGCGAACATACAAAAGACAGTAAGAGAATAACAAGTGCATAATTATGCAAAAAGTACAGACAAACCATTTGACGCAGTTCCTTTCAATACAAAATAGAACAGGGTAAAGCCTTTTTATGCCCTGTCCCATTGACTAAGACCAGGAGCATTAATAAAAGATGGAAGACATTAAATCAAACAAAAAAATAGGCTTAGGAAAAAAAAAAGGGAAAGACAAGAAAAAGGAATGAAATTAATACAAAAGATGGGAAAATGCACCGATACAAAAAGTGCCATTGTGACAATAAAAAAAAAAAATCTTAAATACATGAGGTTAAGGCATAAATACAACAGCAGCAGTTTCAGGACTGTGTTTTATAAAGCTGTACAAGTAATTTGCTTTATAGCCGTGGTGAAGAGGAAGTGGGGCCGGCGAACGGGCACAGTGCTGTGAGTTGGGAGAAAGAGCAGGCTGATTCAATGAGAAGGAGGTAACCATGGGACAGAAGATCATTTTTGAGAGATCATGAGTAGTCCAAATCAATTTCCATCCTTCTCTCTTGTGTCTGTGGGACCTCTTGATGTGAATGCCAGTTCAGAAGAAGGGCGACGGCCATATATGAGTATTTCCCACTGAGTGCTGAATTGTTGAGATGAAGGGATGTGATGCACTGTTTGCTGTGTTAAGTGTAAACCTAAACCCCTGGATGTCCACTTCTTACCGGAGTTTTCCATCACATTCTGACTGCATAAGAAGAGGCTAACATTGTTGTACTTCACAGACCATTGAGTGTATTTATCTGGCAGCCCACTGTGAAGAGAGACACGTAGTGAACGCTTAACCAACTGCTTTTCCAGTGAAACCTCCAGCCGCAAGTTCTCTGTCTGTCACTTAAAGAAGAGGATTACGTACCTGTATGCTCACCTGTCTGCTTTGCAGTGAAGCTCCCCCGCTGTAAGCTCTGTGTCTGTTGACCCTGCAAGTGAATTCAAGTTTGTTTGTATAGTCCTTTCACAATACTTGTTTCAAAGCAGCTTTACAGAAAGTGCATTACAGAAAAGTACATGGAAAATTACATTTGGATAATCATGTAATATTAAGGGCATAACATATCGCCAGCATTGAGGCCACCCTTAAAAATATTCTTGTTTGCCGTAACCAGACCAACCCTGTCAATTTAGGGCCGACCCAATTTTTATTTTTTTTCCTTTTAGTCCGACCGACTTGCCGGTTGTAACCTGCGTTCAGACCGACCGATTTTTTTTTTACTCTTCAAACGACTAATTCAAATTCAATAAAATAATATTAATTATATTTTAGTTAGTATTGTGAAAGTTGCTTGTGTCTACATAGCCTACAAACGTAGGCTACGTTCTTTCTTAAATAAAAACCTTTGGCGTCATAGTCATCAGATTATGTTTACACCATTGGTTTAACGTTATGCGTGTCACTATATGGCTTGTACGTTCGCTTGTTTCAGTGTTCCCGCTTGGTACCCGGTATTAAAAGGGCAACGGGGCTGAATATCAACCATTTCTATATATAATAAAAATATTAAACAATTTGTCTGTGATGCAATTTTGCGATTCGCAGTCCAGAAGATCTCTCACCCGGAGCCACAGCGCGCACAGCACGACAGCCCTGCTTAATGAGCGACAATGAGGACAAAACGTGGTTACACTTTAGATCTGGGATATTATTCTAATTGTATTTTAGATTTCCGCTTTCAAAGATTATAAAAAGAAGATATTTGAGATGAAACCATTACAGACGTATTCTGTCTAGCGCAACTTCCTTCCCTTCACAGCGTTGCGCTGTCATTTCTTCCTAAAACCCAAACATACCGTCAGAATCAGCACGATCGGTGATTGTTGTAAAACGCAGTCTGTACTGTTGCTAAACTGCGGACTAACCCTAACCCATAAAATATAAAATGACCTGCTCTGAGATTCATTTAAACACAGTTTATGTCTTAATTGGACGTAAATAGTTGGGAGAAAATGGTGCATCAGTCATCTATTACAGTAGAGTTCTGCATTCGGTCTTAAAGGGGCAGTAGTCTAATAAGTAGTAGTCGACGATTGAGCCAATGCGAATCAAACAACAAAAGGCAGATAAAAATCACAGATCTTGAATGAATAACTTAAACTTTAATAAGCATTAATCTAACTATGATAAACTATGCAGTGTCATTTTACATTTGATTACTAGCTAAATTAAATTTCTTTTCAGAGAGAGCGACACTTAACTGAAAAGTAGCTAATTTTAGACCTTCCTGAAATTAAAGCACTGTGTATATAGGCTAATTTGTATCTTTGTTTAATTGTATTCTTTGTTTGACCATGTGTTTGTACTTGTTTTTGCTTATCTCATGTATATATGCATATAGATCGATATTTTATACATTTTGTGACTAGCCTAAAATGTAACTGGTCGTATTTTGCATTAACACCTAGCGGTGGATGCACAGTTTGAAGACCCAGTCAGTGACGTCACAATATGCATTTTTTTTTTTTAATTCACGATCACCATCTCCAAAATTGTACCTTTTTTTTTATACTGAATCTTGGAAAAAAATATATAGACCTACCTACAGACCCTTTTAAAAAAAAAAAATTGCTGTTACTGCAAACCAAAATATTTTTAAGGATGGAGAGTCATCTCTCCACAGGCATCGAGTCATCTTTCACAGGTGTTGAGTAGTCTCTTCACAGGCATTTAGTCTTCTCATTGCAGGTGTTGGGGCATCTGAAGTCTCCATGAGAGGCTGGATACAAACTGGAGCTGACGAACGCCCTTTTTCTCGGGACAAGCGTCCCAAGATAACGGCAGAAAACAGATGGGAAATAATTAGCATAGCTGATGTTCATAATGATTTCCATTACACAGGAGTAGATGTTAAAAAACCACTCACAAACTCTCCACAACCCAACCATACGCGCCAACCCGTTTGACTACGGCTGTCGAGCCCCACTGTCGCGGTAATGCGTTTCATTGGCAACGGTTCCATGTGGCATACCACCTACCGCAATAACACAATATCTGCCCAACCACCCATCATTCACGCAATACACACAGGAAAAGTAATGACTGTAAATACTATGCAACCTATACAAGTAACCTACAGACTCTTCAAGTTTTAAAGTATTAAAAGCATTCGACCTGATTCAATAGAGGAATAAAAGGTAAGCAGTATGTGAATGCTTGGCTAAAGAGATGCGTCTTTAGTCTAGTTTTAAACTTTAAAGCGTCAAACCATATCGGGAAGGATATTCCAGAGTTTGAGCGTAAAGAATTTAAGTTTGAGCCTAAGTTTTATTTCTGGAATATTTACATTAATAAATAACTAATGTTAATTACAAGCAATTGTCTAGCAGTGTCGTTAATAATCCTTAAGCAAGAACTGACCACAGAGAAGTCATCTGAACAAATTGTAAGTACTACTCGACCTAACCTGAAGATAAAAAAATAATAATGTTAAAGGTGTTAAAATTAAAGCGCACGCACACCATAAAACATGGCGCCCAACGTGGGGCTTTAACTGTTCAATTCTGGCCAGTAATTGAACAGTTAAGTGCCTTCTAAATAGCATGTGCGTGGATATGCATAAGGATTACAAATTTTTCTTTTTTTGGAAAAAAGAAAAAGATACATCACCTAATAGAAGACGACTAGACAAACTTAGTCGAAAAAAAGATACTAATCTAGAAAAGATTATTTATTTAACACCCAAAACTGGTTAGATGTGCACATAAGAAATAAGTTGAAGGGTGATTGAAAGTCTAATAAATCTATTCCAAAGAGGCTAAGCTATGGCAGCAAAAGCCCAGGAAAAATCCAGCATGACTTTTATACAACCATATACATGGGGTGATTCTCGTATATTAGGATGACAAAAGATAGCCTTACAAGCAGAGACATCAGTCCAAGAGATGGAACCAGGAGAAACATTCCTTTCAAAGGAGCGACTTTGACTTACTAGTCATCTGGTGTGTAACGTCTTGGAGTTGTTGTCCGACAGAACAGGCGCTCCGATTGTGCTGAGGTGAAGCATAATAGAGCCTAGGTCTCTCCCAGAACAGATTCCAATTATTTACAAAGAGCAGTTTCTGTTCATTACACAATGACATTAATAATTCAATTAGTGCAAATAATCTACTGAACCTTTCCCGTCCTTGTCTGTAAGAGGGAAGCGATTCAGACACGATAATCGTTGCGTCAGGCAATGTGTTGCGTACCGTCTCGATCAGGCTCCTGTAGAACTTCAGAACCTCAGCCTGATGTTGTTCGCTCCCACGTTCAGCACAACAGCTCCGACGCGCTCATCACCGTTCAGGATCTCGGGAACCTGTGCAGCAACATGACTGCGCACCTTAACCTTACCTGAGGAAGCACGGACATGACGGATCATGGATGTGCCCATGATCACAGCGTCGTCGCATTCCGACTCGTGAAGAGGGGAGAAGCGGTTCCGGGTCGAGATCTCCAAGACCGGGAGGGGCAGCGGAGAGGTTCTAGCTCTGGTCCTGGCTCGTGCCTTCCGCTGTGTGATCCATGGTGTTGTCTGTGCCGGAGTGAATGAAGCCAGAGATGATCGCGTCCTCCTGGGCAGAGAAACGCATGGAGTAGACGAAGTCAGAGTCAAAGAGTAACTAACCACTGACTTGTGAGCATCGGCGTGTGATATTTCAAGCGCCGACCGCCGATCCAGCAGCTCACAGTCCACAGGCGTCGAGTCGTCTCTCCACAGGCGTCACTAAACAAGGAACAGACACAGTTTCAATATAAAATGTTCCACACTAAGCAAATCAATTAAGTTTGGTCAACAAAAACAGATTTGGACTTTGACTTACTAGTCATGTCTGTAAATGGGAAGCAGTCCAGACACGATCGTTGCTTCAGGCAATGTGTTGCGTACCGTCTCGATCAGGCTCCTGTAGTCCTTCTTCAGAACCTCAGCCTGATGTCGTTCGCTCCCACGTTCAGCACAACAGCTCCGACACGCTCATCACCGTTCAGGATCTCGGGAACCTGTGCAGCAACATCAAGAACATGAGCACCAGGAAAGCAGTGAGTGCGCACCTTATCCTTACCTGAGGTAGCACAGACATGACGGACCATGGACGTGCCCATGATCACGGTGGTGTCGCGTTCCGACTCGCGAAGAGGGGAGAAGCAGTTCCGGGCGGCGGAGAGGTTCTAGCTCTGGTCCTGGCTCGCGTCTTCCGCTGTGTGATCCAGGGTGTTGTGTCGGTGTCGGACTGAATGAAGCCAGAGATGATCACGTCCTCCTGGGCAAAGAAACGCATGAAGTAGACGAAGTTAGAGTCAAAGAGTAATGAACCACTGACTTGTGAACATCGGCTTGTGATGTTTCAAGCGCTGACCGCCGATCCAGCAGCTCACAGGCAGAGTAGTCTCTCCACAGGCGTCACTAAACAAGGAATAGACAGTTTCAATATAAATTTCACACTAAGCATATCAATTAAGTTTGGACAACAAAGACTGTGATTTGGACTTTGACTTACTATTTATTAGGTGTGTGCAAATAATCTACTGAACCTTTCCTGTCCTTGTCTGTACGTGGGAAGCGGCCCAGAAACGATGATCGTTGCTTCAGGCGATGTGTTGCATACCGTCTCGATCAGGCTCCTGTAGAACCTCAGCTTGATGTCGTTCACTCCCACGTGCAGTACAGCAGCTCCGACAAACTGAAGTTGACGAACGCCATTTTTCTCGGGACAAGCATCCCGAGATAACAGCAGAAAACAGATGGGAAATAATTAGCATAGCTGATGTCCATAATGATTTCCCTTGCACAGGAGTAGATTCCAGAGTTTGAGCATAAAGAATTTAAGTTTGAGCCTAACTTTTCTTTCTGGAATATTTACATTAATAAATAACTAATGCTAATTACAAGTAATCGTCTAGCAGTGTTGTTAATAAACCTTAAGCAAGAACTGACCACAGAGAAGTCATCTGAACAATTGTAAATACCAATCGAATGCTAATGATTTAGGGCAGATTTGACTTACTCGACCTAACCTGAGGATAATAAATAATAAGGTTAAAAGGTGTTAAGATTAAAGCACACACCGTAAAACATGGCACCCAGCGTAGGGCTTTAACTGTTCAATTCTGGCCAGTAATTGAACAGTTAAGCGCCAGCTAAATAGCGTGTGCGTCGATGTGCTTAAGGATTAGAAATTTATTTTCTTTTTTAAAGATAAATCAATTAGAAGACGACTAGTGAAACTTAGTCGAAAAAAAAAATCTAGAAAAGATTTTAACGAAGACACAGAAAGGGTTAGATGTGCAAGGCTCGTTGCTTCAGGCGATGTGTTGTGTACCGTCTCGATCAGGCTCCTGTAGTCCTTCTTCAGAACCTCAGCCTAATGTTGTTCGCTCCCACGTTCAACACAACAGCTCTGACGCGCTCATCACCGTTCAGGATCTCGGGAACCTGTGAAGCAACATCAAGAACATGAGCACCAGGAAAGCAGTGAATGTGCTACCTCAGGTAAGGATAAGGTGCGCAGACATGACGGACCATGGACATGCCCTTGATCACGGTGGCGTCGCGTTCTGACTCACCAAGAGGGGAGAAGCGGTTCTGGGTCGAGATCTCCAAGACCAGGAGGGGCGGCGGAGAGGTTCTAGCTCTGGTACTGGCTCGTGTCTTCCGCTGTGTGATTCATGGTGTGGTGTCGGTGCCGGAGTGAATGAAGCCAGAGATGATCGCATCCTCCTGGGCAAAGAAACGCATGGAGTAGATGAAGTCAGTCAAAGAGTAACTAACCACTGACTTGTGAGCATCAGCATGTGATGTTTCAAGTGCTGACTGCCGATCCAGCAGCTCACAGGGAGAGTCATCTCTCCACAGGCGTCACTAAATGAGGAATAGACACAGTTTCAATATAATGTTCCACACCAACCATATCAATTAAGTTTGGACCACAAAGCGTGTGATTTGGACTTTGACTTACTAGTCATGTCTGTACGTGGGAAGCAGTCCAGACACGATCGTTGCTTCAGGCAATTTGTAGCGTACCATCTCGATCAGGCTCCTGTAGTCCTTCAGAACCTCAGCCTGATGTCATTCGCTCCCACGTTCAGCACAACAGCTCCGACGCGCACATCAACTTCAGGATCTCGGGAACCTGTGCAGCAACATCAAGAACATGAGCACCAGGAAAGCAGTGAGTGGGCACCTTATCCTTACCTGAGGTAGCACGGACATGACGGACCATGGACGTGCCCATGATCACGGTGGCGTCACGTTCCGACTCGCGAAGAGGGGAGAAGCGGTTCCGGGTCGAGATCTCCAAGATGTCTTGGCTCGTGTCTTCCACTGTGTGATCCATGGTGTTGTGTCGGTGCCGAAATGAATGAAGCCAGAGATGATCGCGTCCTCCTGGGCAGAGAAACGTAGACGAAGTGAGAGTCAAAGAGTAACTAACCACTGACTTGTGAGCATCGGCGTGTGATGTTTCAAGCGCTGACCGCCGATCCAGCAGCTCACAGGGAGAGTCATCTCTCCACAGGCATCAAGTAGTCTCTCCACAGGAGTCACTAAACGAGGAATACACAGTTTCAAGATAATGTTCCACACTAAGCATATCAATTAAGTTTGGACAACAAAGACTGTGATTTGGACTTTGACTTACTATATATTAGGTGTGTGCAAATAATCTACTGAAACTTTCCTGTCCTTGTCTGTACGTGGGAAGCAGCCCAGACACAATGATCGTTGCTTCAGGCGATGTGTTGCATACCGCCTCGATCAGGCTCCTGTAGAACTTCCCTTTAGAACCTCAGCCTGATGTCATTCACTCCCACTTGCAGTACAGCAGCTCTGACAAACTGAAGTTGACGAACGCCATTTTTCTCGGGACAAGCATCTCGAGATAGCAGCAGAAAACAGATAGGAAATAATTAGCATAGCTGATGTCCATAAAGATTTCCCTTACACAGGAGTAGATTCCAGAGTTTGAGCATAAAGAATTTAAGTTTGAGCCTAACTTTTATTTCTGGAATATTTACATTAATAAATAACTAATGCTAATTACAAGTAATCATCTAGCAGTGTTAATAAACCTTAAGCAAGAACTGACCACAGAGAAGTCATCTGAACAAATTGTAAGTAGCATTCAAATGGTTATGATTTAGGGCAGATTTGACTTACTCGACCTAACATGAGGATAATAAATAAGTTTAAATGTGTTAAGATTAAAGCACACACCATAAAACATGGCACCCAACTTGGGGCTTTAACTGTTCAATTCTGGCCAGTAATTGAACAGTTAAGCACCTGCTAAATAGCATGTGCGTGGATATGCTTAAGGATTAGAAATTTATTTTCTTTTTTTTTTAAATAAAAAAAAAAAGATAATCATAAAATAGAGACTAGAGAAACTTAATCGAAAGGTTAACACGCTCCCGCGTGCACCACAACAGTTCCGACTTGCTCATCACTTTCAGGATCTCGGGAACCTGTGCAGCAACATCAAGAACACGAGCACCAGGAAAGCAATGAGTGCAGCACGGACATGACGGACCATGGACGTGCCGATGATCACTGCGTCGTCGCGTTCCGACTCGTGAAGAGGGGAGAAGCGGTTCCGGGTGGAGATCTCGAAGACCGGGAGGGGCGGCGGAGAGGTCCTGGCTCGTATCTTCCGCTGTGTGATCATGGTCCATGGTGTTGTGTCGGTGCCGGAGTGAATGAAGCCAGAGATGATCGCATCCTCCTGGGCAAAGAAACACATGGAGTAAACGAAGTCGGAGTCAAAGAGGAACTAACCACTGACTTGTGAGCATCGGCGCGTGATGTTTCAAGCGCTGACTGCCGATCCAGCAGCTCACAGCCGTCAATTCGTCTCTCCACAGGAGTCACTAAACGAGGAATAGACAGTTTCAATATAAATGTTCCACACTAAGCACATCAATTAAGTTTGGACAACAAAGACTGTGATTTGGACTTTGACTTACTAGTCATCTGGTGTGTAACGTCTTGGAGATGTTGTCCGACAGAACAGCCGCTCCGATTCTGCTGGGGTGAAGGCCATCCGCACGATACAGCCTAGATCTCTCCCAGAACAGATTCTAATTATTTACAAAAAGCAGTTTCTGTTCATTACACAATGACATTAATCATTCATTTAATGCAAATAATCTACTGAACCTTTCCCATCCTTGTCTGTACTTGGGAAGCGGTCCAGACACGATGATCGTTGCTTCAGGCGGTGTGTTGCATACTGTCTCGATCAGGCTCCTGTAGTCTTTCAGAACCTCAGCCTGATGTCGTTCACTCCCGCATGCAGCACAACAGCTCTGATGCTCTAGTCACCGTTCAAGATCTCGGGAACCTGTGCAGCGACATCAAGAACATGAGCACCAGGAAAGCAGTGAGTGCGCACCTTATCCTTACCTGAGGTAGCAAGGACATGACAGACCATGGACGTGCCGATGATCACGGCGTCGTCGCCACATTCTGACTTGCGAAGAGGGGAGAAGCGGTGCCTGGTGGAGATCTTGAAGACCGGGACCGGCGGCGGAGAGGTTCTAGCTCTGGTCCTGGCTTGTGTCTTCCACTGTGTTATCCATGGTCGATGGTGTTGTGTCGGTGCCGGAGTAAATGAAGCCAGAGATGATCAAATCCTTCTGGGTAGAGAAACGCATGGAGTAAACAAAGTCAGAGTCAAAGAGTAACTAACCACTGACTTGTTAACATCGGCACGTGATGTTTCAAGCGCTGACCGCCGATCCAGCAGCTCACAGCCCACAGGCATCTCTCCACAGGCGTCTTACTGTCTCTCCACAGGCCTCACTAAACGAGGAATAGACAAAGTTTCAATAAAAATGTTCCACACTAAACATATCAATTAAGTCTGAACAACAAATACTGTGATTTGGACTTTGACTTACTAGTCATTAGGTGTGTAACGTCTTGGAGATGTCCGACAGAACAGCCGCTTCGACTCTGCTGTGGTGAAGGTCATCAGCATGATACAGCCTAGGTCTCTCTCAGAACAGATGCCAATTATTTACAAAGAACAGTTTCTGTTCATTACACAATGACATTAACCATTCATTTAGTGCAGATAGTCTACTGAACCTTTCCTGTCCTTGTCTGTACGTGGGAAGCGGTCCAGACACGATGTTTGTTGCTTCAGGCCATGTGTTGTGTACCATCTCGACCAGGCTCCTGTAGTCCTTCAAAACCTCCGTCTGCCTCAGCCTGATGTTGTTCGCTCCCGCGTGCAGCACAACAGCTCCGACAAACTGGAGTTGATGAACGCCATTTTTTCTCAGGACAAGCATCCCAAGATAACAGCAGAAAACAGATAGGAAATAATTAGCATAGCTGATGTTCATAATGATTTCCATTACAGAGGAGTAGATGTTAAAAACCACAATCTCACAAACTCTCAGCAACCACGCAATACACACAGGGAAGTAATGACTGTAAATACTATGCAACCTATACAAGCAACATACAGACTCTTCAAGTTTTATAGTATTAAATGCATTCAATCTGATTCAACAGAGGAATAAAAGGTAAGCAGTATGTGAATGCTTGGCTAAAGAGATGCATCTTTAGTCTAGTTTTAAACTGTGACCGAGTCAGAGCTTCGAACCATATCGGGAAAGCTATTCCAGAGTTTGAGCATAAAAAATGTAAGTTTGAAACTAACTTTTATTTCTGGCATATTTACATTAATAAATAACTAAGGCCATTTACAAGTAACTGTCTAGCAGTGTTAATAAACGTTAAGCAAGAACTGACCACAGAGAAGTCATCTGAACAATTGAAAATACCATTCGAATGCTTATGATTTAGGGCAGATTTGACTTACTCGACCTAACCTGAGGATAATAAATAATCAGGTTAAATGTGTTAAGATTAAAGCACACACCGTAAAACATGGCGCCCAGCGTGGGGCTTTAACTGTTCAATTCTGGCCAGTAATTGAACAGTTAAGCACCTGCTAAATAATGTGTGCGTGGATATGCATAAGGATTATATGCTTAAGGACTAAACCTTTGAAAAAAAAAAGATACATTAGAAGACGACTAGTGAAACTTAGTCGAAAAAAAAATAATCTAGGTAAGATTATTTAAAGAAGGCACAGAAAGGGTTAGATGTGCACATAAGAAATAAGTTAAAGAGTGAAGGAAAGACTAAGTCTATACCAAAGAGGCTAAGCTATGGCAGCAAAACCCCCGAAAAAAAAAAGAAAAAAAAAAAAAAAAAAAACAGCAAGACTTTTATACAAGCATATACAGTGCCCTCCACAATTATTGGCACCCCTGTTTAAGATGTGGTCGAGGACTTTTAAAAATTCTCCCTTTTTTTTTTAACAACATAGAATCCAAATGCAAAAAAAGAGAAAAATCCAACCTTTTAAGTACATTACTTTGGTGGTAAAAAATTTTTTTAAAAATTTTAAAAAATAAAAACTTCAAATCATGTGTCCCACAATTATTGGCACCCCTGATGTTAATACTTTGTACAACCCCCTTTTGCCAACAAGACAGCACTTAATCTCCTCCTATAACATTTCACAAGATTGAAGAACACAGAGAGAGGGATCTTTAACCATTCTTCTTTGCAAAATCTTTCTAGATCATCCAGTATCCTGGGCCCTCTCTTGTGCACTCTCCTCTTTAGCTCACCCCACAGGTTTTCGATTTGATTGAGGTCTGGGGACTGAGATGGCCATTGGAGGACCTTGAGTTTGTGACTGAACCATTTTTGTGTAGATTTTGCCACACGTTTTGGATCATTATCCTGCTGAAAGACCCAATGACGACCCATCTTCAGCTTTCTGGCAGAGGCCATCAGGTTTTTATTTAAAATGTCCTGGTAGTTCAAAGCGTTTATAATGCCATGCACCTTAACAAGGTTCCCAGGGCCTTTGGAAGAGAAACAGGCCCACAGCATCACAGATCCTCCACCATACTTCACGGTGGGCATGAGGTACTTTTCGGCATACTCATCTTTTGTTTTACACCAGACCCACTTAGAGTGTTTGTTGCCAAAAAGCTCAATCTTAGTCTCATCCGACCAAAGCACACGATCCCAGATGAAGTCCCAGTGCCGCTTGGCAAACTCCAGACGTTTACGTTTGTCAGTGTTAGTGAGAAAAGGCTTTTTCCTAGCATGCCTCCCAAACATCTTGTTGGCATGTAGAGAGCGTCTGATGGTTGTTTTGGAGATTTTGTGACCCCAAGATGCCACTATTTGATGCAATTCTGTGGCAGTGAGCTTAGGACTTATTTTTACTTTTCTTAGCATCCTCCTCACAGTGCGTTGTGGCAAGATAAACTTGGGACCTCTTTCAGCCTTGTTTGTCTCTGTTCCAGTTGTTTTAAACTTCTTAATGATTCCTCTAACTTTAGATACGGGCAAGATAAGGTGAGTGGCTATTTTTTTGTAGCCATTGCCTTACTAATAAAGGTCATCACACATCTGCCTTACTTGAATGATGTGTTCTCTTGTCTTTGCCATGTTGACAAATGGGTAAGAGAATTAGGCCTCTGTGTCATGTCATATTTATACCCCAGGGAAATAGGAAGTCATGAATTACTAATTAAAAGTTCCTAAATATCCTGACCAACATTAGCAACTACAGAAAATATATATTTTTAAAAATCAATTACATTTTTCAGCGGAATTGTTAGGGGTGCCAATAATTGTGGGACACATGATTTGAAGTTTTTATTTTTCTAAATTTTTACATTTTTTTTACCACCAAAGTAATGTACTTAAATAAAAGGTTGGATTTTTCTCTTTTTTTGCATTTGGGTTCTATGTTGTTTAAAAAAAAGGGAGAATTTTTAAAAGTCTGACCACATCTTAAACAGGGGTGCCAATAATTGTGGAGGGCACTGTACATGGGGTGATTCTCGTTTATTAGGATGGCAAAAGATAGCCTTAGAGGCAGAGACATCAGTCCAAGAGATGGAACCAGGAGAAACACTCCTTTCAAAGGAGCGACTTTGACATACTAGTCATCTGGTGTGTAACGTCTTGGAGATGTTGTCCGACACAACAGCCAGATTCAGATTCAGAACACCGCCGATCCAGCAGCTCACAGGCGTCGAGTCGTCACCACAGGCGTGACTAAATGAGGAATAGACACAGTTTCAATATACAAATGTTACACATTAAGCATATCAATTAAGTTTGAACAAAAAAGACTGTGATTTGGACTTTGACTTACTAGTCATTAGGTGTGTAACGTCTTGGAGATGTCCGACAGAACAGCCGCTCCGATTCTGCTGGGGTAAAGGCCATCCGCACAATACAGCCTAGATCTCTCCCAGAACAGATTCCAATTATTTACAAAGAGCAGTTTCTGTTCATTACACAATGACATTAACCATTCATTTAATGCAAATAATCTACTGAACCTTTCCTGTCCTTGTCTGTACGTGGGAAGCGGTCTAGACACAATGAATGTTGCTTCAGGCCATGTGTTGTGTACCATCTCGATCAGGCTCCTGTAGTCCTTCAGAACCTCCATCTGCCGCAGCCTGATGTCATTCGCTCCCATGTGCAGCACAACAGCTCAGACGTGCTCGCCACCGTTCAGGATCTCGGGAACCTGTGCAGCAACATCAAGAACATGAGCACCAGGAAAGCAGTGAGTGCGCACCTTATCCTTACCTGAGGTAGCACGGACATGACGGACCATGGATGTGCCCATGATCACGGTGGCGTCACGTTCCGACTCGCGAAGACGGGAGAAGCGGTTCCGGGTCGAGATCTCCAAGACCGGGAGGGGCGGCGGAGAGGTTCTAGCTCTGGTCCTGGCTCGTGTCTTCCGCTGTGTGATCCATGGTGTTGTCTGTGCCAGAGTGAATGAAGCCAGAGATGATCACGTCCTCCTGGGCAGAGAAACGCATGGAGTAGACGAAGTCAAAGTCAAAGAGTAACTAACCACTGACTTGTGAGCATAGGCGTGTGATGTTTCAAGCACTGACCGCCGATCCAGCAGCTCACAGGCAGAGTCGTCTCTCCACAAGCGTCACTAAACGAGGAACAGACACAGTTTCAATATAATGTTCCACACAAAGCATATCAATTAAGTTTGGACAACAAAGACTGTGATTTGGACCTTGACTTACTAGTCACGTCTGTAAGTGGGAAGCCGTCCAGACAATATCGTTGCTTCAGGCTATGTGTTGCGTATCGTCTCGATCAGGCTCCTGTAGTCCTTCAGAACCTCAGCCTGATGTCGTTCGCTCCCACGTTCAGCACAACAGCTCCAACGCACTCATCACCGTTTAGGATCTCGGGAACCTGTGCAGCGACATCAAGAACGTGAGCACCAGGAAAGCAGTGAGTGCGCACCTTATCCTTACCTGAGGTAGCACGGACATGACGGACCATGGACGTGCCCATGATCACGGTGGCGTTGTGTTCCGACTGGCGAAGAGGGGAGAAGCGGTTCCGGGTCGAGATCTCAAAGACCAGAAGGGGCGGCGGAGAGGTTCTAGCTCTGGTACTGGCTCGTGTCTTCCGCTGTGTGATCCATGGTGTTGTGTCGGTGCCGGAGTGAATGAAGCCAGAGATGATCACGTCCTCCTGGGCAGAGAAATGCATGGAGCAGACGAAGTCAGTCAAATAGTAACTAACCACTGACTTGTGAGCATCGTCTTGTGATGTTTCAAGCACTGACCGCCGATCCAGCAGCTCACAGGGAGAGTCGTCTCTCCACAGGCGTCACTAAACAAGCAACAGACACAGTTTCAATATAATGTTCCACACTAAGCATATCAATTAAGTTTGGACAACAAAGACTGTGATTTGGACTTTGACTTACTATTTATTGGGTGTGTGCAAATAATCTACTGAACCTTTCCTGTCCTTGTCTGTACGTGGGAAGCGGCCCAGACACCATGATCGTTGCTTCAGGCGATGTGTTGCGTACCGTCTCGATCAGGCTCCTGTAGAACTTCTTCAGAACCTCAGCTTGATGTCGTTCACTCCCACGTGCAGTACAGCAGCTCCGACAAACTGAAGTTGACGAACGCCATTTTTCTCGGGACAAGCGTCCCGAGATAACAGCAGAAAACAGATGGGAAATAATTAGCATAGCTGATGTCAATAATGATTTCCCTTACACAGGAGTAGATTCCAGAGTTTGAGCATAAAGAATTTAAGTTTGAGCCTAACTTTTCTTTCTGGAATATTTACATTAATAAATAACTAATGCTAATTACAAGTAATCATCTAGCAGTGTTAATAAACCTTAAGCAAAAACTGACCACAGAGAAGTCATCTGAACAATTGTAAATACCAATCGGATGCTAATGATTTAGGGCAGATTTGACTTACTCGACCTAACCGGAGGATAATAAATAAGGTTAAAAGGTGTTAAGATTAAAGCACACACTGTAAAACATGGCGCCCAGCGTGGGGCTTTAACTGTTCAATTCTGGCCAGTAATTGAACAGTTAAGCGCCAGCTAAATAGCGTGTGCGTGGATGTGCTTAAGGATTAGAAATTTATTTTCTTTTTTAAAGATAAATAAATTAGAAGACGACTAGTAAAACTTAGTCGAAAAAAAAAATCTAGAAAAGATTTAAAGAAGCCCCAGTAAGGGTTAGATGTGCAAGGCTCGTTGCTTCAGGCGATGTGTTGCGTACCGTCTCGTTTAGGCTCCTGTAGTCCTTCAGAACCTCAGCCTGTTGTCGTTCGCTCACACGTTCAGCACAACAGCTCAGACGCGCTCATCACCGTTCAGGATCTCGGGAACCTGTGCAGCGACATCAAGAACATGAGCACCAGGAAAGTGCACACCTTATCCTTACCTGAGGCTGCACGGACATGACGGACCATTGGCGTGCAGATGACCACGGCGTCGTCGCGTTCCGACTCGCAAAGAGGGGAGAAGCGGTTTCGGGTCGAGATCTCCAAGACCGGGAGGGGCGGCGGAGAGGTTCTAGCTCTGGTCCTGGCTCGTGTCTTCCGCTGTGTGATCCATGGTGTTGTGTCGGTGCTGGACTGAATTAAGCCAGAGATGATCGCGTCCTGCTGGGCAGAGAAACGGATGGAGTAGACGAAGTCAGAGTCAAAGAGTAACTAACCACTGACTTGTGAGCATCGGCGTGGGATGTTTCAAGTGCTGACCGCCGATCCAGCAGCTCACAGGCAGAGTCGTCTCTCCACAGGCGTCGCTAAACGAGGAATAGACAGTTTCAATATAATGTTCCACACTAAGCATATCAATTAAGTTTGGACAACAAAAACTGTGATTTGGACTTTGACTTACTAGTCATGTCTGTACGTGGGAAGCAGTCCAGACACGATCGTTGCTTCAGGCAATTTGTTGCGTACCGTCTCGATCAGGCTCCTGTAGTCCTTCAGAACCTCAGCCTGATGTCGTTCGCTCCCACGTTCAGCACAACAGCTCCGACACGCTCATCACCGTTCAGGATCTCGGGAACCTGTGCAGCAACATCAAGAACATGAAAACCAGGAAAGCAGTGAGTGCGCACCTTATCCTTACCTGAGGTAGCACAGACATAACGGACCATGGATGTGCCGATGATCACGGTGGCGTCGCGTTCCGACTCGCGAAGAGAAGCGGTTCCGGGGTCGAGATCTCCAAGACCGGTAGGGGCGGCGGAGAGGTTCTAGCTCTGATCCTGGCTCGTGTCTTCCGCTGTGTGATCCATGGTGTTGTCCGTGCCGGAGTGAATGAAGCCAGAGATGATCGCATCCTCCTGGGCAGAGAAACGCATGGAGTAGACAAAGTCAGAATCAAAGAGTAACTAACCACTGACTTGTGATCATCGGCGCGTGATGTTTCAAGCGCTGACCGCCGATCCAGCAGCTCACAGGCAGAGTCGTCTCTCCACAGGCGTCGCTAAACGAGGAACAGACACAGTTTCAATGTAATGTTCCACACTAAGCAAATCAATTAAGTTTGGACAACAAAAACTGATTTGGACTTTGACTTACTAGTCATGTCTGTAAGTGGGAAGCGGTCCAGACACGATCGTTGCTTCAGGCGATGTGTTGCGTACCGTCTCGATCAGGCTCCTGTAGTCCTTCAGAACCTCAGCCTGATGTCGTTCGCTCCCACGTTCAGCACAACAGCTCCGACAGGCTCATCACAGCTCAGGATCTCAGGAACCTGTGCAGCAACATCAAGAACATGAGCACCAGAAAAGCAGTGAGTGCGCACCTTATCCTTACCTGAGGTAGCACAGACATGACGGACCATGGACGTGCCCATGATCACGGTGGCGTCGTGTTCCGATTCGCGAAGAGGGGAGAAGCGGTTCCGGGTCGAGATCTCGAAGACCAGAAGGGGCGGCGGAGAGGTTCTAGCTCGTGTCTTCCGCTGTGTGATCCATGGTGTTGTGTCGGTGCCGGAGTGAATGAAGCCAGAGATGATCACGTCCTCCTGGGCAGAGAAACGCATGGAGCAGACGAAGTCAGTCAAAGAGTAACTAACCACTGACTTGTGAACATCGGCGTGTGATGTTTCAAGCGCTGACCGCCGATCCAGCAGCTCACAGGCGTCAAGTCATCTCTCCACAGGCGTCGCTAAACGAGGAACAGACACAGTTTCAATATAATGCTCCAAACTAAGCATATCAATTAAGTTTGGACAACAAAGACTGTGATTTGGACTTTGACTTACTATTTATTAGGTGTGTGCAAATAATCTACTGAACCTTTCCTGTCCTTGTCTGTACGTGGGAAGCAGCCCAGACACGATGATCGTTGCTTCAGGCGATGTGTTGCGTACTGTCTCGATCAGGCTCCTGTAGAACTTCTTCAGAACCTCAGCCTGATGTCATTCACTCCAACGTGCAGTACAGCAGCTCCGACAAACTGAAGTTGACGAACGCCATTTCTCGGGACAAGCGTCCCGAGATAACAGCAGAAAACAGATGGGAAATAATTAGCATAGCTGATGTCAATAATGATTTCCCTTACACAGGAGTAGATTCCAGAGTTTGAGCATAAAGAATTTAAGTTTGAGCCTAACTTTTCTTTCTGGAATATTTACATTAATAAATAACTAATGCTAATTACAAGTAATCTTCTAGCAGTGTTAATAAACCTTAAGCAAAAACTGACCACAGAGAAGTCATCTGAACAATTGTAAATACCAATCGGATGCTAATGATTTAGGGTAGATTTGACTTACTCGACCTAACCTGAGGATAATAAATAAGGTTAAAAGGTGTTAAGATTAAAGCACACACCGTAAAACATGGCGCCCAGCGTGGGGCTTTAACTGTTCAATTCTGGCTAGTAATTGAACAGTTAAGCGCCAGCTAAATAGCTTGTGCGTGGATGTGCTTAAGGATTAGAATTTTATTTTCTTTTTTAAAAATAAATCAATTAGAAGACGACTAGTGAAACTTAGTCGGAAAAAAAAAAATCTAGAAAATATTTAAAAAAGACCCAGAAAGGGTTAGATGTGCAAGGCTCGTTGCTTCAGGCGATGTGTTGCGTACCGTCTCGATCAGGCTCCTGTAGTCCTTCAGAACCTCAGCCTGATGTCGTTCGCTCCCACGTTAAGCACAACAGCTCCGACGCGCACATCACCGTTCAGCATCTCGGGAACCTGTGCAGCAACATCAAGAACATGAGCACCAGGAAAGCAGTGAGTGCGCACCTTATCCTTACCTGAGGTAGCACGGACATGACGGACCATGGATGTGCCCATGATCATGGTGCGTCGCGTTCCGACTCGCGAAGAGGGGAGAAGCGGTTCCGGGTCGAGATCTCCAAGACCGGTAGGGGCGGCGGAGAGGTTCTAGCTCTGGTCCTGGCTCGTGTCTTCCGCTGTGTGATTCATGGTGTTGTCTGTGCCGGAGTGAATGAAGCCAGAGATGATCGCATCCTCCTGGGCAGAGAAACGCATGGAGTAGACAAGTAGTCAGAGTCAAAGAGTAAGTAACCACTGACTTGTGAGCATCGGCGTGTGATGTTTCAAGCGCTGACCGCCGATCCAGCAGCTCACAGGCAGAGTCGTCTCTCCACAGGCGTCACTAAACGAGGAACAGACACAGTTTCAATATAATGT
This sequence comes from Pimephales promelas, assembly GCF_988280905.1. Taxonomy (NCBI): domain Eukaryota; kingdom Metazoa; phylum Chordata; class Actinopteri; order Cypriniformes; family Leuciscidae; genus Pimephales; species Pimephales promelas. The sequence goes on along the minus strand of NC_142792.1, from coordinate 29,522,552 downwards.
TCAACACCAAGCATATCAATTAAGTTTGGACAACAAAAACTGTGATTTGGACTTTGACTTACTGATCGTTAGGTGTGAAACGTCTTGGAGATGTCCGACAGAACAGCCGCTCCGATTCTGCTGGGGTGAGGCATGATAGAGCCCAAGTCTCTCCCAGAACACATTCCAATTATTTACAAAGAGCAGTTTCTGTTCATTACACAATGACATTAACCATTCATTTAGTGCAAATAATCTACTGAACCTTTCCTGTCCTTGTCTGTACGTGGGAAGCGGTCCAGACATGATGATCATTGCTTCAGGCGATGTGTTGCGTATCGTCTCGATCAGGCTCCTGTAGTCCTTCAGAACCTCAGCCTGATGTCGTTCGCTCCCGCATGCAGCACAACAGCTCCGACAATCTGGAGTTGACGAACTCCATTTTTCTCGGGACAAGCGTCCCGAGATAACAGCAGAAAACAGATGGGAAATAATTAGCATAGCCGATGTTCACAATGATTTCCATTACACAGGAGTAGACGTTAAAAAGAACAATCTCTCAGACTCTCCGCAAACCAACCATACGCACCAACCCGTTTGACTAAGGCTCTCGAGCCTCACTGTCGCGGTAATGCGTTTCATTGGCAACGGTTCCTTATGGCATACCACCTACCGCAATAACACAATATCTTCCCAACCACCCATCATTCACGCAATACACACAGGAAAGTAATGACTGTAAATACTATGCAACCTACACAAGTAACTAACAGACTCTTCAAGTTTTATAGTATTAAATGGATTCAATCTGATTCAGAGGAATAAAAGGTGAGCAGTATGTTGGCTAAAGAGATGCGTCTTTAGTCTAGTTTTAAACTGACAGTGAGTCAGAGCTTCAAACCATACCGGGAAGGCTATTCCAGAGTTTGAGCGTAAAGAATTTAAGTTTGAGCCTAATTTTTATTTCTGGAATATTAACATTAATAAGTAACTAATGCTAACTACAAGTAATTGTCTAACAGTGTTAATAAACCTTAACCTTAAGAACTGACCACAGAGAAGTCATCTGAACAATTGTAAATACCAATCGGATGCTTATGATTTAGGGCAGATTTGACTTACTCGACCTAACCTGAGGATAATAAATAAGGTTAAAGGTGTTAAGATTAAAGCACACACCGTAAAACATCGCGCCCAACCAGGGGCTTTAACTGTTCAATTCTGGCCAGTAATTGAACAGTTAAGCGACTTCTAAACAGCGTGTGCGTGGATATGCTTAAGGATTAGAAATTTATTTTCTTTTTTTTTTTTTTAAAACCCAACCCTCAAATAATTTACAAAGGGCAGTTTCTGCTCATTACAAAATGACATTAACCATTCATTTAACGCAAATAATCTACTGAACCTTTCCCACCCTTGTCTGTAAGTGGGAAGCGGTCCAGACACGATGATCGTTGCTTCAGGCGATGTGTTGCGTACCATCTCGATCAGGCTCCTGTAGTCCTTCAGAAACTCAGCCTGATGTTGTTCGCTCCCACATTCAGCACAACAGCTCCGAACAGCTTTTTTGAAATGCTAGCGGGCTAAAGGCTAGTAGCCGAGATTTAGAAAATTGGATCCAAGTAGCGATAAAGCAATCCAATTGTTTTTTATAAGGTATAGTATCGAGGATAAGTTCACATGTTATAAAAATAGAAGGTGTTTGTTTACAAATGAGTGGTAAAGAAGAAAATCAAGGATTGATGAATCAATTAGACGGAGCAACAAACACAAACCTTTACAAGGATTACATGTCTGAAACCTCCAGCCATAAGTCACTTAAAGACTTAAAGAAGAGTGTTGCGTACCTGTATACTCACCTGACTGCTTTGCAGTGGAGACCCCCTGCTGTAAGCTCTGTGTCTGCCAACCCTTCGAGAGAAGAGGACTCCGTGATTGTATACTCACCTGACTGCTTTGCAGTGAAACCTACAGCTGCAAGTTCTCCCTCCGTCACTTAAAGAAGAGTGTTCCGTACCTGTATGCCCACCTGTCTGCTTTGCAGTGGAGACCCCCTACTGTAAGCTCTGTGACTGCTAGCCCTTCGAGAGAAGAGGACTCCCTGATTGTATACTCACCTGACTGCTTTGCAGTGAAGACCTCCAGCCTGAAACCCTCCTGCAGCAAGCTTCATGATCACCGGCCTGCAAGAGGAATTAAGTGTCGTGTAATCACCTGACTGATTCCCAGTGAAGTTGCCATCAGAGCACCCCGACCCTGCATTCCCCCTAGTTAAATTTATCAATGAAAAATATTGTTTTACCCAAATCTTGTCGTCTGTCCTCCTTGCTCTGTCCGACTCCCCAAGGGTGGTACGGGTCTCAGGGGTGAGTGCAAGCAGGTTGGCCCACCCCGACCGGTGACATAAGACCTGTGACATAAGTCAAACTTGCATACAAAGCTTTACAATACAAGGGGCAAACAATGACATGAAATGTAGACCGAAAATGTAAGAAACAAGTGAACGATATGTAATATAATATAATATAAGTCACAAAGCAGAAAATGGGCATAGAAGGTCAGCCACTAATGCTAACATACAGAAGACAGGCAGAGAATAAAACATAAAAAAGTGCATAAATATACAAAATACACAAACACTAAAGACAAAACATTTGTTGCATTACATTTCAATACAAAAAAAGAACAGTTTTAGAAAAATAGGAATCGGCATGATAGTCAATTGGACAGGAACATAGAACAGCATAATTGCTAATAATTAAAAGAGCATAAATGAAAGATGGATGGAAGACATTAAATCAAACAAAAAAACAATGGGCTTAGAAAAAAATGCAAAGACAAGAGAAAGGAATAAAACACAAACGATAGGAAAACGCACAATTACAAAATTGTAAATTTTGTAGAAGTATTGGCCACTGTACCAATAAACAGACTAACAAGTCTTAAATTGGATACATGAGACGAGGTGAAGGCATATATGCAAAAGAAGCAATTTCAGGACTATGGTGTTGTACAAAGGAAATTAATCATACAGCTTTATAAAGATAAAAATAAAAAAGGCATTCATGTAGTGTAGATTAGCAGTGCCGGCTTGCTGAGAAGGAGCATGGCATTCGTGTACAAGTACACAAACTCTCAACAGTAACATTTGTTTAAGAAGTTGGACATGTGAAGTTTCAGCCCATAAATATACAATGCCTGCACTTTTTATTTTTTATTTTTTTACAATTAGTGTAATTAAGCCAGTTTCTTTGTTTCACACACTTGTCAATAATCATCTTCACTACAGATATTAGGAAGTACAATAATCAAGTCAATTCACATAGGGCTGAGTAATCTAATCTAATCTAGGGCTGTGAAACGATAAATCATGATTAATTGCATCCAAAATAAGTTTATTTACATAATATTAGGGTTACAACAGTGTGCAAAAGAAAAGGTTTAATAGAACATGAAGTGTAGAGAAGAGCACATGGTAGCAAGAATAAGTCCCACGGCTCCACACAAGGAGGGCTTGAGAAGACATGCAGAGGATCTGCTAATACTCCATTTAAGAGCATGTGGAGGTCCTGAGAAACACTTACAACAGACAAGCATTTAAACCACAAATTACAAAGAATAGTATTGATTATGTTGGCAAAATAGGCAAGTTAACAAATTGACATTAACAAGCGGTCAGTGAACATGTCATTCTTTGAGTTATTTAGGGTACACATTGATGAATGGATCTGACCTGAATTTCAACGGTCACTACATGTGTGGCGACCCTCTGTATCTGAAATCTGACACTCAGATGCCTTTATATCCATAAACAGCTCCTGTAAAAACACAAATCATCAGATCACACACACATGCAGTACTCATTCCAATCAAGAGCTCACTGGAGAAAAATCATCAAATTAAGTTAATTCATTAAAGCATCAAAGGGCATATTTGGAATCCAGGTGTTACATGTCCAATCCGATCTCAGTGATCGAGTTCACATCAGACCCATTTACATCTCAGATCTACAGAGGAAACCGAACAGTTAACATGATACACTGAATGAAATAATAATAATACTTTCAAAAATCTGTGTGAAAGTGGATAAAGTGAAATATACAAAAACTCTTAAAGACTGGTAAAACACTGGCATAGGCCGGCTGCTAAAAGAGACTTTAAAACACACATCAAATCTAAATCTGCATAATCTACTTTGGATGTTTATAAGAGCATTATACAAAAGGAGTTTAATATAAATAGGATAACAAAGAATCACAATACAAGCATCACATTACTATGATCAAAGGAGGTGTAACAAACACGCATTTCTTCACTTCAGCTCCAAGCCAGTTCAGAATGGGTCCAGCCTTTGCCCAAGAGCCAAGCAGTGGTTTCAGATCTTCTGAATAACTGATACCTCTTCAACACCTTGAAATCAGCCTGGGTTGGGATGAACTACAGTATCTGTGACACACACACACACACACGTTTATCAGACCAGGTTAAGGAATGTGAAAGAGGGCTAAAAACAAAGCAAGTAGTCTTACATTAACACTTTCATGCTTTTGTTTGTTTTATACTACGTTTGTCAAAACATTTGCACAATGTTGACATTTTAACATGCAAAGGTGCATGAGTGACCAAGTAAGACAGTCCAGCACTTTAAACAAAAAAGCACAGCATTTAAACAGCAAAGTTACACCAGATCAATACACACCCATGCTCTAATGCTTTCTAACACAGTGTCCAAAACAGGCAAGTTTAGACAACAAGTATTTCCACACACACCTTTTGGTAAATGAATAAACAATATCTTTACACCCAACATTCCCACAATCCTTGAAAAACAGAGAGAATATGAGAAATCTCAGAAGTTAACTCACTCAGATAAATAATCCACAGTCTTAGACCAAAGCATGTGACTGAGGTGTGCTTAAATACTGTGGAGATGAGTGAGTTAATCAGGTGCAGGTGAGGATGATGGCTGAGTGAGTGCAGGGGATGAGCAGGAGGAATTCTGGGAATTGTAGTTTTGAGTTATATGGCTGGACCATGATTACGTTTGAAACTGCATACTCACTGATTAGGTTCCTAATTTCAGTAACGATCACTAAAAGAGTAGGTATTATATAGCCTGATGACGTGATATATGAATGTGATCTAGACATCTGCGATGTTATCATGTGACCTACGACCATATTACAAGCACAACAACTAAATATGAGTGACAGATTTATTTCTTCTATCAGTAAATATATTGATATTGATAAAACTTGCTCATTTTGAGGTCTTGAAGAATCAAGTGGCACTTTATTTTGTGATTGTAGTATAAACAATATATTTACAGTTGTTTAAGTTTACATTTTATCCTAAATAAATGTTCCTCAATTTCTCAAGAGTACTAATGGACAAATAGATAACTTATATTTAGTTACTTTATAGATTTGTTTATTTACTTTACAGCTCATGTGTAACGAGTTGACTCAAAAGGGGAATATTAATAATCAATCATAACTTAAGATTGCTTATCAACATTTACCAAACCAAACAAACTCTTTTGATTATTCATTTATTCTAAGAAAAGGGTTAGGCCTATCTTTCATGGCCACAGAAAAATACTTCTTTCTTAGCATGTACAGCGCTTAGAGCATGTAACGAGATCAAGATCTTAAAATACACTTTTTTTGTAAGCAGAGAATCAGCACCAAATACATATTGTGCACAAGTTTTATCAACAAAGTCACAAACACATAAGTAACATACAAACAATTACACAGATATTGGGTAGATGTATAAAGTGACAGAATGAAACTGGAAGCAGGAATTGTAAATAAAGAACCATCGCCTTATTTTCAGAGTGTCTCATTAAATGTTTGCCTGCATAGCTTTTGCATTGGACACAATTCTTGAAGTTGTTGAACAGTTCAAGTTGTTGATGATTCTGTGAGTGTCAAATGTTAAAATTGCAATCATTTTATTATCCGTTGGATGAAGCAGATATGATGAATTGCATGGGTAGTTTGACTCTGTTCTGATTGAAGGTTTCCTCTCTGTCCATGAGCACATGTGTTAGGGTTAGGGTTAGCCATGCAGATTGTGACCTGCCGGCCCTGGGGTGGAGAGGCCACGCAGACCCCAACCAAACAATGAGGATGTCGGAAGAGTTGGTTGCCCATTCAGGGTTGGTAAAGTTGCAGTTTTCTTCTGAGTAGGATTGAAGAAAACACAGTCTGACTCTGTTAAACATTATGGCTAAATCAGTTCTATGCCTTAACCTCCTCTTACTCTAAACCGAACCATAGGAGCCCTATGAAATACAAACCTGGTAGGTTTAAATATTATGGCGAAATCAGTTCTAGGCCTTAATCTACTCTTATTCTAAACCTAATCATAATAGTCCTATGGAAGGAAAACCTTGCAGGTTAAAAATCAGTGGTAGGCCGTTACCTACTCGTACTCTTTTTTTTTTTTTATTTAACCTTTATTTAACCAGGTTTGTCTCATTGAGATATAACATCTCTTTTTTAAGAGAGACCAGGCCAAGATAGCAGAACAAATTTGATTACACAATCACAAAACAAACACAATCGTAAAACAAACACAAAAGAGGCAAAGACAAATCATGTATGTATCAATTTAAAATAAAAGTGTCATTAATTAAAACATTTGCACGTGTGGATGGATTCATGTTCTATAGTTTTAACATAACCTTTAAAATCATTTAAGGGAATTAGACACTGTAGTTTTAGTGTTTTCTGTAGCTCATTCCAAGTAGAAGGAGCAAAACACATGAAAGCCTTTTCGAACAAATCTGTCCTGGCTTGAGGTACATTCAATGAAATAGTTTTCTGGGACCGTAAACCATAAGTGCTCTGTGTAAAAGAAAGAAATTTAGATATGTAACATGGAAGCCTGCCTATAATGCCCTTATATATAAAAATATAAAGGTGAGTAAGCCGGCGATTTGACAGAGAAGGCAAATTTAACGTGGAATAAAGTGTACAGTGATGAGTGAGGGGTTTGCAATTAGAAATAAATGTTAAAGCTCCATGAAACACAGAATCTAACATCTGAAGATACTTTGTTGGAGCATTCATATACAACAGATCACCATAATCAATAATAGAGAGGAATGTGGCATTGACTAGCCTTTTTCTAGCAGAAAAAGTAAAACAAGATTTGTTCCTAAAGAAAAAACCTAGCTTCAATTTTAACCTTTTTACTAGATTTTGTATATGAAGCTTAAAAGAAAGTTGATCATCAATTAAAAATCCTAAATATTTATAAGATGAAACTATCTCAATTGTTTTACCATGATCAGTAACAATATTTAGGTCTAACTCATTTTTTCTTGCATTTGAAAAAAACATTACTTTGGTCTTCTCTGCATTGAGCACAAGCTTTAATTGATAAAGCTGTGCTTGCACTATATTAAAAGCAGTTTGCAAGCATTCATACGCCTTCCTAATTGTAGCTGCACAACAATAAATAACCGTATCATCTGCATAAAAATGAAAAAATGCATGCTGGACATTTTCCCCCAAACAGTTTACTCTAAACTTAACGAGAGATTTGGATGCCTGAGCACTTGGGCTAAATCAGTTATATCTACTCTAAACCTTTTTATTGCGGTCAACTTAATTAGAGGAAATAGTAAAGTTGGTATATCCAGGCAATGGATTGGTTGGGTTTTTGCTTAATCCATTAGGATTTCAGCTTAGCCCTTTGGATTGAGTGGGGCCATTTGTCCAAGTGTAATGGGGTCCATACTTAATCAAATAGTGGAATCACAAAAGCATAGTGATTCGATACCCACAGGGGAGATAGGTGTTTCCCATTATAAGTCCCGAAGTTCTAACCCGACAAGGTAGTCAGACAAGCGTCGGCCAGTGCTTTTCCTCAGTCCCGGAACCCTTTTGAAAAACCAGGAGGGGGAAGGGCTGTTGTAATATCCTCAAAAAACCTAACCAAGCCAGAGCCATCGGACATGACATACCGCGGTGTATCCAGCAGGTGGATATTGGGGACGAATATCGGACGGAATCCGTGTAAAAAGAGGGCGGGGAGGAAAAAAGGATAGCGGTCGGAACCACACAGGAGAAATCATTTGGGTTCTGCTTGCAGGAAGACAATTCGTAAGCAATGGAGAGGAGGGAAAAACGTAGGAGGGAAGGAGGAGAATACCGGAGAAGGAGGGATCGGGGAGAAGAAAGAGGAGAGTGGAGAAGAAGACAAGACAGTAGGACGTGTTCGAAGGAGAGAGGAGAAAGAAGAAGGAGAGATGATGTGGAGAGGAGGAGAGAATGGAGGGAGAGAGGAGACGACGAAAACCTGAGAGATTCAAGAGGGATGGATATGCGTGGAAGAAGAGAATGGAGGGGAAGAGGAGAAGAAAGGGGGAGGAGGAGAAGTTTCGGCCTTCCAATCGGTGATGACAGAGGTCGAACTGCAGGAGAACACAAATACGTGGCTGAAAAAGGGTTTGTGGATCCTGGAAAAACACTATCGGGTAGCCTTAGGCAAGGCGAGTAAAAGAGTAGTGAATAGTGGGAAAATCGAGTGGAGAGAGGCGTGGAATGTGGCAGTCAAGTGGACCCGGAGACGGTATAGGAGATTAAAAGAAGAGACGGTACAACAGGCGGAGAAATTGATTAAAGGTTTAATAGAAAGGAAGCAACGTATGGAGGAAGAAGAGGAGGAGGAAAGTGGGGATGATACGGAAACTGGGCCTCAACTTCAGGAGATGCAAACGGAGACAGTAAGTGGTGAACAACAGCAACAACGGGAGAGGGAGGAGGTAGTTCCGATGGAGGTGGAGCAACCTTGGGAGGCATCAGGGGAGAATAAAAAGAAACGGCATCAGAGGGACAGAGCAGTCACGAGGATCCCGAAGGCCAAAAAAATGATGGGCTCAGGAAAAGGGGCAGAGGGGCGGCCGTCCTTAACCCCATTCCGACCACGGGATAAGGGGATGGACAATCAAATGATTGAGATAGCGGAGGAGGAGTTGGAGGATTTGTTTACAGAGGAGGTAATGGGAGCCCGGGAAGGGTCAGTAGCAGCTCCACGGGGGGCGGATAAGGGGAAGAACGGGGGAAAGGAAGGATCCCCGGAGGAGTCCCGTTGGAGTAGGCATGTGAGGCATGAGGGGAGAGCGGGAGCCAGGAATTGGTCCTTGGCTCCAGTCAGCCCAATAGTATTTATTGGAGCCTCAAATTTGAGCAGATTGCCAAAAACGAGGGCATGGGACTTGGAAGTGCATAGTTTCCCAGGGGCCACCATCACAGACGGGTACACGATCCTGAAACACAGGACAAAAGCTACGGTAGTAGTGGAGCAGGTTGTGCTGGCTTTTGGTTTGAACGACAGGGATGCGGGAAACATAACGTCGATTGGGAAGATTCTGGGAAAAATGGTCGAAGCAGCGAAGGAAGCCTTCCCAGAGGCCCAGATAAGAGTCCCTTTAATAAATTTCGATCAGGCCCTGCCGGAGAATGCCAAAAGAAATCTAGAATTTGGGGATTTTGAGGATTTGGGATGCAGCATCCCGATGCTCCCCGAGAGAGATTTCAAGGTGGAAAGTGATAAGATCCATTGGACTTTGACAACGGCAGCAGCTGTATTGCGCCATTGGCAGGGGCAGTTAAAATAGAGAGGGGGCGGTTCCATCAGAGCCCCGGGTTTTCGTTTTCATTTTCTTTTCTGGAGAGGGAGGAGGAAGAGCAATACAAAAAAACAAAACAACAAAAGGGGATGCTCAATAAAGATTTAAGTTCTGTAATTAATCTGTCTCAGAGTTTGGAATTGACATCAGCACAATCTACACTATGAGATAAGGGACTATCATTTATCCCTTCCCACTTAATAAGGAAGACTGGGAAAGGGCTTTTGCTGGCGGAGCTGGGTTATTTCCATGATAGGATACAGAGGGCAGTGTTTTTCGGGTTGAGAGAAGAAACAGGTAGGCAAATTCGTCATTTTTGCGAGAAATCGGGCTGGATGCCTCAGCCTCAGCAGCTACCAGGGGAAGTGTGGGACTTTTTTGACAAAATGTGGAAGGGGTCCAGTTAACTTTATCAAAGGCACACACTCCGAGGAAAAATTTGACCCAGAGTGAGGTGAAAACACTAGAGGAATTAATCTCTAGGCGGGATATAGTGATAAAATCAGCAGATAAGGGGAGTGCAGTGGTCATTATGGATAGGACATGGTATGTACAAGAAGGAAAAAGGCAGTTAACAGTCGTTTTATTCCAAGTTAAAGGCTCCCATTTTTTTGGAATCCGTGCCCCGGATTGAACGGATAGTTAATACTTTGGAAAGGATGGCCTTCATTTGCAAACGTCAGAAAAACTACCTACTAGGGGAAAAGGCACCTAGACCTAGGCGGTTTTACTTATTACCGAAAGTCCATAAGCCGAGGGAGAAATGGCCTAATTCCTTCATGCCAATAGTGTCAGATTGCGGAAGTGAGAGTTACAGGATTGCGGAATTCATCGATTTTTATTTGAATCCCCTGTCTACTAGACACTCTAGTTACATCAGGGACACTTATGATTTTTTGGAGAAGGTAAAGGATCTGCGGGTACCTCCAGGGGTGATTCTCTTTTCATTGGATGTGGAGAGTCTCTATACGAATATTGAGACGCCCCTGGGGTTGAAAGCGGTGCGGGACTGTTTTTTTCGATACCCAGACAGTTCCAGACCTGAGAAGGAGATTTTGGAACTCTTGGATTTAAGTTTGACCTGTAATGATTTTGAGTTCGAGGGGGAATGGTACCTACAGATCAAAGGGACAGCCATGGGTAAAAAGTTTGCGCCGGCATATGCAACATATATATGGCTCAGTGGGAAGAAACGGTTTTTCCCAAATGTGAGAAGAGGCCCTTAGCATATTTTCGGTTTTTGGACGATGTCTGGGGGTTATGGAGTCATGGGCAACAAGATTTTGATCGTTTTTTGTGGATACTCAATACGCATCATGACTCGATTAGAGTACAGGCAGTAGTTAAGGAACAAGCGATTGAGTTTTTGGATACAACGGTGTATAAAGGACCGGATTTTATGTCCACGGGACGGTTGGATTTCAAGATGTTTTTTCAAAGAGACGGATACTCATGCTTTGTTACAAAGTTATCATCCCAGACATACATTCAGGGGTATAGTATTATCTCAGCTTCTCAGATTTAGGAGAATTTGTTCAAGAGAAGAGGATTTTCAGGACGCAAAACGTACATTGTTTCGTGCGCTTCGGACAAGAGGTTATTCGAGGTCAAGGCTTAGAGGGATTTATAAGGAACATTGCCGGATGCAGGTAAACCCTGGGACGGAACTCTCTAGAGAGGATAAGATTTTAGTCCCGACCATTTTTTCATATACTCCGGAGGCAATTAGGCTGAATAGAGTGATCAGAGACAATTTCAGGGAGACACTGGCGGACATTCCAGAGGGACAAGATATTGTTCTCCTGGCAGCCTACAAAAGGAATACGAATTTACGGGATTTACTGGTTCATAGTAGGCTTCCTAGGCAAAAAGGAAGTAAGCCACCAGCAATAGATAGACCTAGGGTCATTAAAGCACGAGGAAAATCAAGGGCATTTTTTCTTCCTAGAATTCCTTTGAGAACTAAGAACTGTATTTATGCGATTCAGTGCAGTAGATGTGGTAAGCATTACGTGGGTCAGACAAAGAACTCCATTAAGACTCGTCTGTACCGGCACACATATGCGATCAAGAAGGGGAAGAGGAATGATAGCAGACGGGTACTCATTGAGCATTTCAAACAACACGGGTTGCACAAGTTGAGAATAAGGGGTTTGGAACATAATCCTAAGTGGACTCTAAGACAGAGACTATGCAAAGAATACATTTGAATTGAGAAGTTGAAAGCTTGGTTTCCAAATGGTCTGAATGAAAGAAGAGAAATATTGATAACATAAAGAAACAGGATCGTGCAGGAGAGGAAGAATGGATGGTTGGATCAATGGAAAAAGGACGCATCCTCTCCGATCCCTCTCTGGTCCATGGGGCTGGGGGGGGGGGGGGCCGGAAGAGGAGGATGAACACGGGTTTAAGAAAACTCTTAGGGGGGTGCTGGTCCTAAGCAGGTCAGACACCCTCTGGTTCATCTCTCTTGGATTCATCTTTCTGGATTATCTAAAGAGCATGAAAGGGATTCAAGGATGGAGGTGACACACAAAAAAAAAAAAAAAAAAAAAATAGGGTGGAGGGCATGAGATGATGATAGAGAAACATTCTTGGAAATTTGATTCCAGAATTATTTCTCAATCTGAGCTCGTTTCTAAAAGGGATTAGGCCGGATGAGGTATCCAGGGATGATACTTTTAGGGTAGCAAACTGGGTTTTGTGTTGTTTTCTTAGGTGCACTCTAGTTCTTATGGAGTATTTGATTAATTGATTGGTTCGTTGATTAGTTCGGCTAACTTTCTACTCCTGGTTGGCTCAATCAGGGGGGACTTTGGAAAATGTTCACACCACGGTCGTGAGTGCCTTGTAGGTTTAAACATTATGGCTAAATTAGTTCTATGCCTTAACCTACTCTTACTCTAAACCTAACCATAGTGGCCCTATGGAATACAAACCTTGTTGGTTTAAACATTAAAAAACGTGGAGATGTGAAATTCTCGATCAGAGGGCTATTTCACAAAACCAAGATAGCGGATTAAGCCGGGATTTTCCAAATATCCTGGCTGAATTTAGCCGGGACTCGGTTTCACGAAAGCAGTAGCACATAAGTTACCATGGCGATTTATTCTGTGCAGCTAGCCTGCTCCAGACCAGGCTAACAGCCAGGCTTAGTCAATCCTCGTGCCTTATCTGTTCAGTCAGCGGTCACGCCGATCAGAATCCAATGTGTTTTGTCAGTTATATATGTGTTCAGCGCAATTTTATCAGCCTGCATTAAAATACCTCAGATACATATTGGCATTCAGTCAAGTATAGCCTACTATTATTATTGTAACATTATGATGGTAGCCTACCATTATTAACTATAATAATAATTATCCATATGGGCATTGTTACTGTTCAGTTGTGTTTTTGAGGACTGCTGTTCTAAGTTTGACAGATAGGTCTTTAATAGGCTATTGTATGTGATGAGGGAATTAGAGAAATGGCTGATAAAGAAGCAAAAGTTTTTTCAATCAAGTCAGGCAATATAGTTGCTCTAAACACATGTTTCTTCCTTTACAATGGCATGCCCATTTTTGGATGACATCTGATGAAGCACTTATATTGAGAAGGCCTTTCAGACGTGAAAGAGAATTACCTGCAAGAGCGTTAGGGTAGAGTCGGGGAAAACGCTAGCCTGGTTCAACCAGACTCTAGTTCATTTCATTTCCACATAGAGTCTGGAACCGCTCCATTAAGAAACGTTTCCTTCCTTGTAGGCGGGTTCACTATTAATTTTCAAATCTATTGGATCTGCCCAAAGTCACTCACGATCTGCCATAGCCAATCGCTAACGGGGTGTCGCGAGTCACGCGCCAAAGAGGATTATGTTTACAATAGGATTTCAGTCAACGAGCGCCGCAGGTTTTGTTAATCTAGGAACAATTATTAATTCGAAATGTATATTTGACACGAAGGACAGTGATATATTCATCCAACGGTGGAAGCTGTGTCTAATCATTACAAATACGCCGCTGTGGTCGTTTTCTGATCTGCCACAAATGCTGTAACGCTAGCTGCTATAGTGAATGATCAGTCTGTCTCTATCTGCAGATGTGTAATAAACAACAACTTTTCACATTAATAATAATAATAATAATACATTTTATTTAAAGCGCCTTATCAGGACACCCAAGGACACTGTACAACGCAGATAAAAAAAAAAACACATTAAAACAAAACAATAAAATTGGCAAGACAGCATTGGTGTGATATGGGTCAGACGGAATATGATTGTCTAAACAACAGAGTTTTGAGTTTGGATTTGAAAACATTAGATGAGTCAATTACATTACGTCTTATTGTTTCTTAATTACCTTAATTTTGGTCTTCAAAGTATGTGTTTGTACATTTTTATATGGCATTTAGTTTTTTTAGTAAAACAAATTAACCATTGCCATCTAAAACTGAAAATCAAATATCTTCAAAGTATGGTTTTTCACATTTTTATTTATGACAATTATTTTTTTTTTAAATCACAACCAATTTGTATGATTTACAACATGTAAAACTGACACACCAACCTCCTGCACCAGTGCACAAAGGGGCTCAAAATGTTCTACTCATCACAAGAATCAGTAAATATACAGTTGGGAATATGAGCGACTGACATGAGTCCTGAGCGGATCTTCAACAATAGTTTAGCAGCCAGGACTCGGGGCTTCCGAACACCAGGCTAATAAACCGTCCGTCCAAAATGTCACGGTCATCGTGCACGAACTGCCCAGCACAAACTTCCAAACTTTCTGCCTCCTTCACTTGGTCCTCAGTTGTGCAACAAGAGGTGAGACGATAACAATCCGGCTTTAAATTCTGTATATTCGGCAGTTTCTTTTCCAACAACGGACCGAATAGCTTTTCTCACGTCTTTCTCCGCTGCCATTACTGAACTGAAACTGACGCGCTTACATCAACGTCATCGTTCTCAGCCACTCCCTCTATTCGCTGATTGGTCCTACAAAAAATTGATTTCTGGAAACCTAAGGATATGGAGCGATCCCAGACGCAGTACTGAAGTAAAATGAAATTGAGCGGAAGTGCGTAGGAGGGCGCAGCCAGGCTAGGAAAACGCCCCCCTTAAGGAAAATGTGACATTACTGTAAAACAAAACATAAATGTGACTAGAAATTGCATCCCAGTTTTGAGTGTCTTTGGCAGGAGTTATTTACCAAATATTAAAATTGCTCAACCTTCATAATTATTTTTTTTTTTTTTACTGAAAATATTTTTGTACAAAGGGCCAAATCAACAGCCAAATGAACATAGTTTTTAATCTCTAAAAGTAAAAGGCAAGTAATGCAACAACATAATATATATACCTATTAATATTTATTTCAGGAATGTACAAAATAGCCAAATTTCTATATTTTGATTTCTACACGAGGTCTATAATTGATGTAGTATTTGTTCATCACTATCATCAAGAAAAACAGAAAACCCTAAATAAATATTAAACATAAATTAGTATATTAATAGTGAAATATATTACATAAATGCACTAAAAGTCACTGTTTTATCATTGGGTCACCTAACCACCTTCCATCATTGCATTCACCAAGCTAGCTAATGCTCACTTGAAGTAATTTTTTCATGTTTTGTTCAAATATTTTGATTTCACCGCCTAGTTATACTGCATTAAAGTGTAAAATAAAGACTTTGATGAACAGAAATATGTTACTGTAGTAATTATGATAAAGAGAAACTATGCCCCTTGGGGGGCGTTTTCCCCGACTCTACCCTACTGCTTTTCTGGGGATGGGCATCTGCTACCTGTGCAGACTGTTGGGTCCCAAAATTATCAGACACTTACCAGTTCTCATATTTGATCTTGACCTGTTGCCAGGTCCTCTTTGGTCCAGTCATATTTGTTCTGTATAAATATTGATAGGATGTGTAACAAAAAAGAGTAACATAAATTAATAAGCTGCACTCTAAAAAAATGCTGGGTTGTTTGAACCCAATTTTGGCTAAAATATGGACAAACCCAGCCATTGGGTTACATTTTTAAATTACATTTTTAACCCAATGGCTGGGTTTGTCCATATTTTACCCAAAATTGGGTTCAAACAACCCAGCATTTTTTAGAGTGTGTGTAACATAAATTAATCAGCTGTCAGCAGTGTTGGGTAAGTTACTCTAAAAAAGTAATTAATTACTAGTTACTAATTACCTATTCAACAGTGTAATTAGATTACTGTGCAAATTACTCTCTAAAAAGTATTTAATTACTTTTAATTACTAATTACTTTCAAAATCCCATATCAATCTCAACCAGCTGAATAATACAAGGATAGACATGAATCCGTTTTAACTCTTTCAAATAAATACTATAAAATTGCATGAATTATCCTTGAACTGACCAAGGTGGAGAAGGTTATAAAAACATACTTTTTAGCATTAGACAATAGGCTACATTTTGATGTTAAACCCACTATTGTTTTTTTTGTCTGATCTCATGACATTTCACACTTTTTTCATACATATTTTACAATAATTCATACGAATTTGTACGAGTGCGGTCGTAATATTTAGACACCTCATAAAATGCATACGAATCGCTGTGAGATCGGATTGATCTATACACAGTATTTACCTCAATTACATCAAATTAAAAACATCAAAATTAAATTACAGATAAATTAAGAGTAATCCCTTGCTTTACATTTTCAATGAAAAGTAATGAAATTACAGTAACTAATTACTTAGTAATTAGTACACCCAACACTGGAAGTATGGCGCACGCAACTTATCCATAGTAGCATCAATGAATCTGTGATGGACTGTGTGGTCTGTTGAAGAAAGCTGTCGGCTCCCACTTATCTGAATGACTTACACCTGGCTTGACATAGCCGCTCCTCCTGAGCCTGGTTTGGCCTTTGTGAAACTGATAAAGCCAGGATGCACTGGTCACACTAGGTCAAGCCCAGCTTTATCTCTTATCCTGGATTTCTAAATTCTGCTTTTGTGAAACAGCCCTCAGATCGTAGGAGATGGTGGAAACTACATGGACGTTCAACAATGGAACGAATTGGGAGGATTAGACAATAGAGGATTATGGGTAATAGTAGATTGGAAAACTACCAGGATAGTGGAGGTTGGTGTAATGGAAGGGGTTGATTTGGAGAATAGAGAGGGGTTAAGGTTAGTGCTGCCTTGCGGTTACACTGGAGTATGATGTCTGTTAAGGTTTGCACTTTCTTAGGGATGATGATTGGTAGAAGCTTGGTACTCGAATATGGTCAAATTTACGCACTTGTACCCGCCAATCTGAATCTCGTGACACAGGCCCTATTTGGGTGCCCCGGGATACCTTGCGGTGTTAACGAAGGGGTATTTGGATAGGGAGGTAGGTGTCCAATCCCTCTGGGTTGGGGCTGGGCGATGTGTAGCACGGTGTTGTTGTGCGCGTCTGGTCGGTGGGGCCGGTTCCTTGGTTGGCGGTGGGTCGCCTTCGCCTGTTTTCGGATGGAGCGGCATTTACTACAAGGAGCCGTGGTTCACTGACAAGCTGAGCCAGGTCGCGTTAATATCGAGGACGTATCAGTAGCGATGTTTGGTGCGATGTGGCTCGGCTGGTCAGTTAACTACGGCTCTTCGTCACGACAAAATCTCCCGTGTTAAATTAACACACCTGGGAGTGTCCACACTCGGGAGTGTTGGGGTTGGTGGGATGATTGAGTGATTGAGTGGGTGGTGATTGAGCGTTGTTGACACCTAAAGCGGAATCGCGGGGGGGGGAAGTCTAGGGTTGTGGACCACCGTTGTGGAGATGGGTGTTTGCTTTGGTTGGGCTCTTCACCCTTATATTATTAATTGTATATTTTAATTAGCTGTTGCATCGGAGTTATATCTGTCAGATGAACAAAAATAAACAATAATAAAATGATGTTGGTCATATAATGACATTTATCATTTGAAATTTATGTCTATAATTAATTCTGTTGATTAGGGATGGGACCCTAGTAAACCCTAGTAAATAATCTGCTTGTCGTTTGCAAATAAATCCAGACCTTAACAAGGTGCTCACCACCTTTTCAATGCGAGGTATTGATTCCATAAAAATAGGAGCTGTTAGTTTTAAATAAAAGGACTGTCTTAGTCCTTCCTGCACATATCGTGCCCTCTCCATAACCACCACCGCACTACCTTTGTCAGCAGGTTTAATCACAATGTCCCGTCTTTGCGTCAACTCCTCCAATGCCCCAATTTCATCTGGAGGTAAATTAGGTGCCGGAACCTGTGCTCCTGATAAGGCTGCCTGAACCCCTTCAAAATTCTAAGGTGGTGGGTTCAGGGTTGTGGCGGCCTATAAAAGGGGCAGGAATCTGGGGGATATCTTGGTTCATAGTAAATTAAACCTGTGGTTGTTTCACCGAGTGGAGGTTGGTTTTGCCTAGCCCATTTAGATCTAGGCCTATACCTGCCCTTTCTCTAAACCTAACCATAGTAGCCTTTTGGTTGTCATACCTAGTGGAGTTTGGTTTTGCTTAGCTGAGTTAGATTTAGGTCTTCACCGGCCCTTTCTCTAAACCTAACCATGGTTGTTTCACTGAGTGGAGTTGGGTTTTGTTTAGCCTATCTAGATGTATGCTTATACCTGCCCTTACCCCAAACCTAACCATAGTAGCCCTGTCGTTGTTACACCGAGTGGAGTTTAGTTTTGCTTAGCCCACTTAGATCTAGGCCTATACCTTCCCTTTCTCTAAACCTAACCATAGTAGCCCGGTGGTCAGTGGCGGTTCTACTCTGAATTACACCCAGGGCGAGACCCCCTTCGAGCGCCCCCCCCCAACCCCCCCCCCCCCCCCCAAAAAAAAAAAAACCAAACAAACAAAACAACAACAACCCAACAATTAAATCACATACCGTTCATTTGAAAAACACAGTTAATAGAATCCAGTTATTTTGCTAGTTTAATCTAACTTTAAAGAGAGGAAGTAACCATTAGCGCATTGGTTATTGCCTTAAATTATATGCATGGCACACTTTTAGTTATGGCTTGTTAAACAATATTTGTCACGAAATGGAGTTTTTAACAGTAAAAGGGTCTGAGAGATACTTATTTAGTAACACAATACTAATCTCTTATCTCTTAAATAATTTTGAACAGCTCTCATATTAAACACTATCCAAACTGTTATAGACCTAAAATAGCTTTTGTAGCCCTATGTCACTCTTAAAATGTTAGAATGTTAGAAAATAGAAAATTGTACTTTGAATAGGCTACTGTAAAAAAGTTGATCATTACATAAATTATTTTCATTTCATGAATATAGTGACCAACATGATCACATACACAAAAAGCCTAATACACAATCAATTCACCAAGTTAATAACATTAAAGATTTGTTTTAAAGGAGTGTCTTTTATCTTACCTACTAAACTTAAAAAAAGGTTAACACAAAAAGAGATTTTATAAAAATATATACCTCATATTTCAGCATTCAATCATCTCTATAAAAAGAATGAGTCAATAAAGATACATTCCTGACATTTATAATGCACAGTAGCTTATCTTTTATTATTAATAGTAAAATTCGGACCGATTTGCCCATGGCTGTCGTTGTTATACAACCATGCACTGGGCTCTCCTCAATGAAAAACAAGTTTTAGTAGCTAATGTATTTCCACCACAGAAAAACGCTTGCTGAAGCTCTGCTAAAAGATTTTTTTATGGAGAAGAGAAAAAACACCCAAGTGTTTGGGTGCACGAGCACTCCCATACTGAAAAGTTTTTGAGCGCGCCTCCCGCGAGCGCATAATGAGCGCGCTTTCCGTGCGCCTAATCGCCTATTTGAAATAACGACCTCGAGCGCGCAAAAGACGCGATACGTGAAATCAAGAAGAGACCCCCTTGACATTGCTTCTGTGCACGGCACCTTCTCAGCAATTAGGGGCGCCATTGCCAATAATTGAACCGAAATGGTAAAAAAATAGAAAACCTTCGAGGCACAGAGGATTTTTTTAACTGCTCGTGCCGCCCCCCATGTGACATGAAGAAATGCCGCCCCGGGCGACTGCCCGGTTCGCCCGTGCCTAGAACCGCTACTGCCGGTGGTTGTCATACCTAGTGGAGTTAGGTTTTGCTTAAGCCTATTTAGATCTAGGCCTATACCTGATCTTTCCTAAACCTAACCATTGTAGACCTGTGGTTTTTTTTCACTGAGTGGAGGTTGGTTTTGCTTAGCTGAGTTAGATCTAGATCTTTAAAGACCCTTTCTCTAAACATAACCATGGTTTCGTTTCTTTCGTTATAGGCGGATTTAAGCAGGCATGGAGAGTAAAGAGGAGAGGGAAGATAAACGTTTAAGGCCCTGATAAGGGTGCTGCATAACTTCCTGAAAGCATACCATCATGTGTTTGAGATGGAGGTGGGGGCGGATAGGAATGTACCGCCTGCCAAACTTAAAAGGCTGGCGTCCAGATGTCATCTGGCATCCAGCCAGCGTTGCCTGATATCAACACAGAATGGTTGATTTTTGGTAACGCTAAGAACTGGCTTCAAACGGGGACAGATATCCTAGAGCAGGGCTATTCAATTAGCTTCATTTGAGGGCCGCATTATTAAATCGAAAAGTTGAGCTGGGCCGGTGGGTTTAGCTCATTTATTGACACATAACAGTATCAATAAGTGAGCTAAAGTAAACAAAAATAAAAAGGTTTTGCATTTACTAGGAAATGTTGTACCCAACAGTATGCATACCATAATAAATAACTTTTTTCAGCTGTATACAAATATATTGAATTATGCAATATCATAGCTATTGGTAAGAATTATTTTATTAATAATTATTATAGGCTTAAATTAAAATATCCTGACTTGTGGCTCACTACCACTGTATAAAAAATGCCTAAACAGGTAAACAATTATACACACAATGAATTATATATTCCTCTACCCCCCTAATAAATCTAATGCAAAATAAATGACTATAGCATAGTATTCAATATAAATATTCCACATTTCTGCCCAAACCATATGGTAAATTATTACATTCATGGTAAATGTTTGTAAGGGTGGTGATTATGGCATTTATAGTATTCTTTGTTCATGTTTCTGCTATTTACCTCATCAGTAGTGTTGGGAATGTTAAGGCTGTTTCATCCGATTTAAAACTAGTTAAAATCCTTGAGTGATTTGTGGTTTGTAACAGTGAGGAGTGTCCGATTGAAACGCTTCTCAATGGATGTCGCAACGCTGTAATAGTGTACGGGAGCGGGAGTAAACGCAACTCCTTTAAAACAAATCTCAAATGGAAAAAGCTTTTTTTTCAATGGGAGAAATATTGTCATTAAACCTGCGGATAAGGGAAATGCAGCAGTCATTCTTGACAGAGACCAGCATATTTGGGAAGGAAAGAAAACTAGCAGTCAGGGAACATTATCGGCCTTTGAGTGAACCGATTTGCACTCAGACACTTGAGTCAAATGTGCTCAAAAAAAAGTTATCAATTTTGCTCAGAAAAATTATTTATTGGGAGACTGTTCACCGAGACCTAGAAGGTTCTATTTGCTCCCAAAAATTCACAAAGAACCAGAAAAATGGAGCATTCCATTTCAGATTCCGCCAGGTGGACCAATAGTGTCAGATTGTAATAGTGAAACATACTTCACTGCGGAATACATTGAGCACTTTTTAAATCGTCTCTCTATCAGACACCCCAGTAATTTGAAGGACACTTGACCCTCCAATGCCCGCCTTTTCACAATAGACATTGACAGTTTGTATACTAATATTTATACTGTTAACGGCTTGAAGGCTGTCAAAAAAATTCATGGAGAAGTACCCAGATTCTAAAAGACCAGATGAATATATTTTGAAATTATTAGAGATCAATTTAACCAAAAATGATTTTGAATTCGACTCCAAATTCTACTTGCAAGATAAAGGTACCGCCATGGACAAAAAGGCTTAATATTGCAGGGTTGTACTGATTAATATCACTAGATGGCACCACCGCTGTAAAAATATTGGTAACGCTTCCTTTTACAGTACAGTACTTACAGTGTACTTACCTAGAAAGCACTGGCTAATATAACGTAAGTACATAGAACAGGGGTAGGTTTAGGGGTAGCTTCAGGGTTAGTACTAGTTATTACCCAGTAATTGTAGTTACTAAAATAACTACATAGTATTTACATGGGTAACTGGACTGTAAAAGCGTTACTAAAAGCATTACTAAAATATCTAAGAACCCACAAGTTTAAAAAAATGCACCACACATTAAGCCTTTCACATGATTTATTTTATTTTCCCCAAAATCCGTGACTCGCTTTGATTTATTTTTGCTTTGGTCTTTATTTCGATTGACAAAGCTATGAATAGAAAGAAAATGTATTAAGAGGGACTACTGTAGCCTTTCAAATGGCTACACTGTTGTCCACATTTCTGGGGCTCAGATAGGTGTAGGGAAGCTCCAACTTCTTGTTCCGCTCCTCGATGATATTGCACAACTTCCCCAGATCCTTTTGGAAATCTTCAATGAGCTTGCAGGGGACCTCTTCATCATACAGATGTTCTGGGAAATGTCCCAGAGGGTACTACGGACAGGGCATCAAGATTGTAATCGTAAATAACATGTTGAAAATCAAGTTCATGACAATGTTTAACACACTTCTAATGACAGCACTAATATTCTGCAAGAGCCCACTGCAGCACTATGCTTACAGTTTGCTAAATCTCCTTTGTATTGTAACAGTCAGTTAATGCAAACTAGAGGAATAAAAGCAGTGTAAGCAAGCCATTGTCATCCAGAGTAATATGATGGCATACACAAGAACAATATTCAGATTTTTCACAGCAAAATTGAATTTCAGTGTTTCAACATGCCCTGACGTTGTGAAAACTCACATGGTCTGCAGAGTCCTTGCTCAGCAGTGCCAGCACAGCCATCCCGTTCACCGTCGTGCCCACATCAGGTAGGGTCTCCATGATGGTGTCCTCAGTGGTCTGGCCTTTCTCTTTGGGAGGGGGCTGTCTGAGGGCAGTGGGGTAGTTAGGCATCCAGCCGCCGAAGTCAAACTGGGGAAAAGAATGTCTGAGAATTGTGATATATAAACCAAACATTCATGGAGAATAACGAGAGTACATAATTAACATTACTTAGGCCATAGAACGTGTATATCGACAGGTTTTTCTTGTCGCCATGGGCTACTTGCTCTATGGCAGTGGTTTTCAAACTTTTTTCAGTCAAGCCCCCCTTAAGCACTTGACAAATCAACAGTCTTAAGGAAAACGAATCAATGGAATTGGCGATCATTGCTTATTTATCAAGGCGGAGCGCCAGCCACTATTCACACACTCGAATGCTGCTGTAACGTCTATTTTCTGGTTTCCTGCATCCACTTTAAAGTAGAGTCTGCAATGATGGGTCTGTGAAAGGTTGTTGATATTTTAGCTCAATAGCCAATCAAATGAAAACCCTCCCCTCCATGCTGCTGAAGCTTGATTGGCTGGAATTGTTTATGGCTCGGTCCAAACCTCACTATGTTTGTTTCCCGTTCACAGAGCCAGGACAACAGGGTTTTTTTGAGCTTGAAAACTGAGGCCACATTTACACATAGCCGGGTATTTAGAGAAACGAAATATCTGCGTCTTCCCTTCATCCTCAACGGGGCATGAATGTCACTGTTGGTTGCAGTAGAGATTAAACAAAATCTAAGTGCAGAAATTTAATTTCGAGAACAAACTTAAATCTTCACAAAACAGAATGTCATGAACAGGCACAAGCTCAGGAACAGAACAACCAACAAAACAAGACGTTAGAACTGACAACTGGATAGGACTCAACAGGGCTTAAGTCCACCACAAACAGGGAACTAATGAGACTAATTAGCAAGACACACCTGAACTAAGGACTCTAATCAAATCTGTAATTAAGGAGACGAACAGGCAGGGAAGGAGGAAGACTGAACTAATTAAAGCCAGGTGCTCACAGTGAGATTTATAATTGTCTTTTACAATTGTTCCTTGTCAGAATATGCTGTGGACCGTTCAGAACAACTCCTGTAGGAGCCATACAGGTAGAAATGGGAGAATAACCACTAGAGTTAAGGAGGAAACAGTTAATGGGCTGGTTTACAAGGGTATAATAATACACACCTCACTAAAGCACTACTTGTGGGTGTAACGGTCACCAGGTTGAGTGCCCTTGAGAGTCACCAGAGGGCACTCCACACCAGATGTTCATGTTTCACTCACAACTACATTTCCCAGAACTCACTGCCCGGACTCATCATCACTGATCACATCACTCAACCCTCTTCTCAGAGCAGATTCGTAATAGTGGCAAAGAGTATTGGAAATGATAGAGCCAAAGAATTAGAAGTGTAAAATTTGATGATTAGTCCCACGATAGTTTATCCAGATTCATCATCAGTTTTAACAAGCCTAAGGTCATTCAAATCCAAAAGTCGTCAAGATATTCTGTTTGAAGAACACCAGTCAGTAACAAGAATAGTTAACCAAGGTAGACAGGTAAAGTTTACATGGGTGACAGGACATGTAGGGATAAGGGGGAATGAAATGGCAGACAAATCAGCAAAAAGGGCATTAACAAAAGGAAATATAGAAATGCAAGTTAGTATTAGCAAAGCAGAAGTTATAAGTGTGATATGGGAGAAAACAAATCAAAAGTGGCAAGAAAGGTGGGATAGAGAGGGGAAAGGGAGACACCTATTTCAAATTCAAAGGAAAGTTAAAGAGACAAGGGTTGGAAGTGGAAATTGTGATATCTAGGTTAA
Organism: Pimephales promelas; assembly: GCF_988280905.1. Classification (NCBI taxonomy): domain Eukaryota; kingdom Metazoa; phylum Chordata; class Actinopteri; order Cypriniformes; family Leuciscidae; genus Pimephales; species Pimephales promelas. The sequence goes on along the minus strand of NC_142792.1, from coordinate 29,498,158 downwards.
GATTGGGACATTATTTATTAAATAAAATGCTTAAAGAGCATATTGCAGGTTAAAAAAATCTGAATTAATAGATAACATTGTATGAAAATACTGTATGAAAAGTTAATGCAGGATTTAAAATGTTTTAAAAATTAAGGGCACTAATTTAGTAGATAAAGTGAGTGTTTCTTGGACTGCTCGTAAAAACATTTTTTTTTTTTAGGGTTAGGGTCAACATTGCATCAGTTTACGTCACGCTAGGGAGCCTCAGCCTCGGCTCAGTGCAGAGTAGGCTGGTGTTCAGTGAGAGCGGTCATCGTTCAGTGAGAGCGGTCGTCAGTCAGTGTGCTTTTGTCAGTGTTGTGCATGAACGGGTTCATATTTTGGGCGGACGTGAACTGAATGTACTGTATTACTGCCTGATGAACGTTACTGTGAACTTATTCATTCTGGTGTCCGTGAACGCACGCTCTCTCAGTTTAACTTTGTTTAGTAGGGTGCCAGATTTCTATAGAGCCTTCCGGGCGAAAACCTGGCTAAAACACACGAAAACAGGCCCTAATATGTACCCAATATATAATAATTACCCAATCTGGCAACACCAGCCAGCAGTGGCACGCCGCGTCCGCCGTCGACAAAGCAGCGAGGAGGTTTCCTATGATCATTTAAACGGGTTTTATGACGAGGTCGGTGAGGATGGGAAAAATCTTACATTTCTGTGCAAACTGCCCGTCAATAAAATAATTGTTGTCTGTGGTTGTATATGGGCTGTGGCAATAATAATAAAAAAAATCCATATGGAAAAAAAGAACTATAAATGAACTAGTTCATTTTTTGGAGTATGAACTATGAACTGAACTAGTTCATTTTAAAGTGTGTAAACTGAACTTTGAATTAGTTCATGTAGAAAGTGAACTTTCCCAACACTGGCTTTCGGTAGTTTTTGTATTGTAATTTATCATCGTCATGGTAAATTATTGTGTTTGTGGAGGTTGCATAAACTCAGGCCTGTCAGGACTTCAAGATCGAGTCCAAAAGTTTCCATTACAAGAAAAGGGACGGTGCTATAGCCTATCTTTCGTTCCTGGTGCGGGTTGAGCAGGTGAAGAGACGGGATTTCTCTTCCGCATCGGCTTTGGAATACGCGGTCGTGTGTAGCGTTCACTTCAGATCAAAGGATTATCATCCCGGCGATATGATGGAGTTCAACAATGGGATGATGAAGCAAGGTTATTGATCGTCGTATACTATACCAATGGCTTCAAATAGTGTGATATAGGTAACTTAGTCATGCCCTAAATAAAGGCAACTTGTAATTGAAAAACAAAATTGTTTTTTTAAATACTCAAATCTTTAATTTTCTGTTTATGTTATAACCCAGGTGAAAAATGTATTAAAAATGTACCTGTATGTTTTTAGTACAATAGAAATATACTTGAGTATAGTTTTCTATATTTAATAGAATAAATCTACCCTAAACATACTAATGTCTGCTGGCCTGTTATAGGATCATAATAATCTGTACAATATTGTGAGCACAGTGTATATCGTTAGCTAACTTGTATATCTATAAGCACGTCTCTCACCAAAAGACACTTGTCCTGTTCTCCACTGGTTCTCCTTACACCACAACTCAATGTGTCTCTGACCGTTCTGTCTGACATTATCCTGGCCTGTCCTGCTCTCTTTAGCATAGCAGGCTCATAAGTTTATGGCTTGGTCCGTCATACGAGTATTTCCTTAGCATCTGAAATGTCATTGTGATCCATTGTTTTCCTGTTGTTTGAATGGACCGCTCTCCCGCCCGTTACGTCACGCCCATTTTCAGATGCCGAAGTAAAATTTTCTCACAAAAAACAACTCCAGAAGCTTCTGTAGCGTATTTATAAATATATTTTAAAGAAAATCTAGTTCCAACATTATTTTTCTATGCATTGACTCGTTGGGTCCTCAAACCTGCATTATGCCCTTAAAGCTAATAGTGAAACATAATACTGCACTTTGTGATGGATGCCATGAAGACGAGTCTGTAGAGCGTATTACTTTGAGATGCGGTAGATATGGAGCACAGAGAGAGATGATGAGTAATAAGCTGAGGGAGATGGGAGTTCAGAACATCACATTAAAAGTGTTTTCGAGCAGCGATAGGGTTCAGACTAAAATTCTTATGACTTTCTTAAGAGAAACGGGGGGTTTTAATAGGATACAAAGAAATGTATCCTAATATGTGTGTGTGTGTGAGAGAGAGAGTGAGGGAGGAGGATTTAGTTTGTAAACCTATTTTCTGATCCACACTCCGGAGCAGAAGGCGGTGGAAATATACCAATAAGTTGGATGCCAACTGCCGTAAAATAGCAAGAAGAAGAAGTTCCTTGTCAGGTGTTGTGAATGTCAATCATCAGGGCAATTCTAGTGTCTGGCCGTATGTGCGCTCGTTCATGCCCGAGCATCACGTTTCCTTTGACGACTCTCACCCAGACAAAGGCGGAAGGGCATGAGCTGGTTAGTGACTGGGACAGGATGGCCGGCTCGTGGTTCGAGGATGAGGAAAAGAGAGAGGGGGAGAGGAAGACGGCACAAAGACTGTACAACAGTCGAGACGTGTTAAAACGAACACATGCAAGAAAATTCGTACATCAATCAATGACACATTCTGTGACCGGGATCTGTATTACACACCCAGGATTGAAATAGTGGCTACAAAGAAATATCTAATGTTAATTTTGGTCATGGTTTGTTTTGAAAAACAAAGACAATCTGATGGTCGTCGTTGAAGTCATACTGCAGGACTGAGAGTCAAGTCTCATGACGCTGCCAGAATTGCAAAGGAGGTAAACTGTGATCTCAAGGTGGTATGGCCGATCCCCTCCTTGAACTGCCACCTTTACGTGGTGGAGGGGTTTGAGCACCCGAATGACCCTAGGTGCTATGTTGTCTGGGGCTATATGCTCCTGGTAGGGTCTCCCAAGGCAAACAGGTCCTAGGTGACGGGTCAGACCAAGAGCGGTTCAAAAACCCCCTTGTGAAAGACATAAATTCAAGGACCGCGACGTCGCCCGGTATGGCGCAGCCGGGGCCCCACCCTGGAGCCAGGCCTGGGGTTGGGGCTCGTATGCGAGCGCCTGGTGGCCGGGCCTCTCCCCACGGGGTCCGGCCGGGCTCAGCCCGATGGAGCGACGTGGGACCGCCTTCCCGTGGGCTCACCACCTGCAGGAGGAGCCGTAAGGGGCCGGTGCAGAGAGGATCGGGCGGCAGTCGAAAAGGCAGGGGCCTCGGCGACCCGATCCCTGGACACGGAAACTAGCCTTAGGGACGTGGAACGTCACCTCGCTGGCGGGGAAGGAGCCTGAGATTGTGTGTGAGGTTGAGAGGTCCCGACTAGATAGTCGGGACCTCTAGTCCTTCTCCATCCCGACTGGAGATAGTCGGGATCACCTCTACGCACACTGCATGAAAAGTGGGATTTTCGTCAGTAAGCGGCACTGTAGATTGTCGTGGAAGTTCAGGTTTACGACTGCACACGGCAATTTACAGGTAACACTCAAAACTGCTGTGAATTGCCGGAAATTGACGTGGGCCTTGCTTGGCAGTTGTCCCCCCATTGTCCCCCCTTCTCCTAAATCTAGAGGAGGCTTTGACATGTAAATGAAAATGCTGTGAGCTATACACATGCAAATAAGGGTAGGGGAGTTTCACCCCAGGTAACATTTTTCTGAAAGGAACTTCATTCTAAGACAATCTCTGGTAGAAATAGATCAGGCTCAGTATAACCTAATTACCGTGTTTTTTTTTTTTGTTGTTTTTTTTTTTTTAACATTGCAACATGACATCCAAAAAGATAACAATCAACAAATAATAATTTAGAAAGTTAGAAACCAGTAATTTGTACTATTTAAAGAAAGAAAATAGCATACACATAAATTCACTTTTCAATTAGCTTCAATATTCTTTAGCAAATACAATTGTTTCACTACATTTTTATCGATACATTTGAGAGACTCAATATACGACAATTCACCATGACGTCACAACAATAAAAGACGTTCTTCCGGGTGGCAAAAGCCGAAGCGTCCCTATGGCAACACTAGTAAATTGCATGGAGGGAGACACACCGCCGGCAGAAGCCTAATCTACATTTCAACAGTTGATTCAAGAACAGACGTGGTGGAAATTCAGACATAGTTAACATGATCATTAAAGCTTAGATTTTTTTGATCTAGCGACGTGCACTCCCAACGCACTAGACCGCGGCGCGGGACTAGATCTGATGGCCGAGTGCGGGCGGTAATGCACTCTGTGTGTGCGGATTGCAGGAGAATAAAACGATTCGCGGGACTCCCGCAAACTAGAAATATCTATGAATAAAACAAATAAAAACTAATACATTTGTATTCATCTGTTGCAGAAAAGCAACAAGAACTAAAACAAAATAGAAATGACTTAACAGTTACATGGCAGAGTTTAATTTTATAACGTGACTGCAGCGATGAGCGATGTAGCCAATTACAGACATATGTGTTGATTTATTGAACGCATTGGCCAATCAGAAGCATTTACGATGAAGAAGCATTTACTCACCGCTCAAAAGAAAATAACATGGAAAGTAATAGAAATAACTAAGTTAGTTGAGAACGTCAGTTATATAACGACCCACGTATTAAAATGGTTGGATTTAAATCGGGCTCAGGCTCATAATTAGAAGACGACATGCACTTTTGACGACGTCCACTCGCTTTAACCTCCTCACCCACAGGTTCTGCTGGATAGATTTACTTTTTTCTGAAGGAAATCGATAAAAAAACCTACACCTTTTGCTGTATATCTGGTGGCGCAACCCCAAACACAACATATTTTCGCCATAGATTCAACTTTGATCAACAACAATGATTTTAACTGTGTAACTGTTCAGTTGCCGGCTGGATCTCTTCAGTTAGTCAATGGAAGCCGCTCGCGTTCTGCCACCCGGAAGTATCGCGGTGCCTATTGTTTACAAACATTCTGAAATGCCCTATACTGAATACTGAAAATCCGACCCCCCCCCCCCCCCCCAAAAAAAAAAAAAAAACTTCAAACAAGGTTTAGAATTATTCATTTTACTCTTATGAATATGAAATTTTCCTAATACAATTACAAGATTCATCATAACATTTACAGAAGTAGTTTTCAAAATATATGATAACATCTTTGGATGTTAATTCACAGTTATAAACAGATGTTTTTTTGTTTTTGTTTTTTACAAAATTTTTTACTGGTTTATTTATTTTAAGTAGCCTAATAAAGTTATTTATTTATGCATATATGTATTTTTACATTTCATGGTAGCCTATTTGGGTATATCTACCTTATTCCTAATTTAAAATGAACAGCAGCAGAAAAGTCAAGGACAGCCGACGACAGCCTTTCAACCTGAGTCAAAAACCAGTGAACGTAACTCTGATTGGCTGAGGCAGCATATCATCATAATCCAACCTGTAACGTCAGCCACTCTGATTGGCTGAGACAACGTGCCAGGCATGTGGCGTGTTATTCAAGCAGAAATAACGGCACAGATATTCAGCCTGCTTCGCCGTCATGATCGCTGGTGAACCCATCTTTTCCTCTAAATTGAAGGTAAGTTCGTCCAACTTAGTGAATTCTATGTTCATGTGTACTTATAGTGTTTGGTAGTTTAGCGTTATTGTCTTAAACTTCACAAATCTGCTGTGATTACTGCCGCGAATGTCCAAGGGTGTTAACCTAACGGAACAGTTTTTTGTTTTGCGTTAGCTTGCTGCTCTTAATTCTTTTTTAGTTTCGTTTCAATTTGAACAATTTGGGACACTAAACTGTACGTTAGGTTGCACTTTGTTATCTGGCTGCAAGCTAGCTACCATTCCTTGCTAGTAATCAAACTAACTCATACTGAGTGTTCAATTGGCTTTTCCCAATGCGTTTACTGTGAATATCGTCAGAAATTATGAAAAAATAATAAGTGCCAGGGTCATAAAACATAAAGCGCGTAATGTGCTTGTATGCTCTAGTGTATGCTATCCTTGTTTGTAAAATTTCATCACTTTGTGTGATGGAGTGAAATCTTCAGGTGTTTGTGATTTGTTTTGTCTCTCAGGGGCTGTAAGGAGTGAGGTGTCCTTCGCTGATAGGAGAAAAAACACCTAAACAAGGTAACGTTACGTGTTGTGATCTCATCTTCTTTTCTTTTGAACAGGCCCCAGTCAAATAACAAGTAAAACTAAACTAATTTGTATTAACGTTTGTGTTTATAGATGACTTTGAGCGTGAGACAGTGGTCAAAACGCCAAAGAGAACTGGAACATGGCATGTTATATTCAGTTATAAATGTTTGACCAAGTTATTAAATATCTTATAAATCTGTTCAGTTTCATCATTTGATAATAACTTTATAACACATTTTTTTGTGGTATAGATGCAGTGACTGAGACTGGGAGATGCAGTGACTGAAACCTGGTGGTAAGTGTTGATCTATTGGCAGTGGAGAAGACACTTTTAATAGACACCTTCTCCCTTGTGAGCTATCAAACTTTGTTATTCTAATTAGAGTATTGTAAACATCACCAAATGTGTTTGTTTACTTCAGTGTTCCAGAAAAAGGTCCTGAAACTACTGGTCGACATCCGCCATCGCCTGAAGGAAACCAGGTAGTGGATGCAGAAGAAACATATATTTTTGCTTACAAATGTGGGGACTTGGGGCAGATTGCCTTTCCATACATCTAAATCATTGTCTTTTTCAACTTTGCAGAAGGGGTCATGAAATTCGGTTCCACAGCCACTGAGGTGTATGTACATCAAGGTGAACCTCAAGCACGCGTCGCAAAGACTTGGATTCACTTCGCCCTGATGAGCCAAGCCTACAGGACTTGAATTAAGAGTTTTAAAGGGATAGTTTACTTGAAATTATTTTTTTGAAATGTTTTGGCTTACGTCAAGGGCATCAGTCAGTCATAAAATGGAAGTCTATGGGGATCTCTTAAAAGAGCATGCACAGAGAAGTACAAATTAAACATGATTTAATGAATCATAACTGTAAGTACACGTTGATGGCTTAAGATACGAGATGAGCGGTTTGTGTGAGAAAATGAACAGTGTGTGTGTTTGTGTGTATATATATATATATATATGATCTGCGCATGCGGCGGAAAGTGCCAGAAGCGATCTTGCACTGGTACGTCACTCATTGTTTACACAGATTTCAGAAGTTTTACTGTGAAGATCTAAACATATTAAGATATATTGCATTTTTGTGTATATCTAAATATGTATATATATACACATTTATACAATAACAATATAAATACTGTTTGTTTTCTCTCACAAAACGCTCATTTCGTGTCTTAGTCCATCAATGTGTACTTAATTTATGAGTCATTAAATCATGTTTAATTTGGTCTTCTTTGTGCATGCTCTTTGAGGTGGTGACCATACACCTGCATTATATGACTGACAGACAACAACGGTTTGACCTAAAAATATCAAAATTGAAAATACTGTGGAAACAAAGACCCCTGCATCTTGGATGCCCTTGAGGTAAGCTAAAACATATCAAAAATTAATTTCAAAGTGAACAATACCTTTAAATTACATCCTTATTATTCATTCATAATTCTGCCTTCTGTGTTTGATATATCTGGTGCCCAATTCTGATGCCATTCAGGGCAATTTATTTTTGAATAAAGATGCAATATATTGAATATATTATTGATTTATTTGTATAACTGTAGTGCTGTGTGTATGTTGTCCCATGTTTCCAGAGGGTGGAGGACATGTTTTCTGTGCTGTGAAGATGTTCTCCAATGCTTTGTACATAGTTGTGTGTTTGTTCTAATAAAGCTATTTCTTTGAATAAACAGTATGTGGCAAATGTTCCTTTCCTCAATAAATTCATGTCCTTGATGGTAATAATAATTTAGTCCATAGGATAACAATGACATGAATAAACAACATAATAGCATATCATATGAATATATATATATATATTATTATTATAATTTTATGTCGGCTGACCAATAGTAACAGATCTGCCAACCAATCACGAGTGATTTTCTTGTTTAAATGTAGTGAATTTCAACCAATACTGAGTGAGGAAATTCAAGCCATTCTCTGGCAAGGCGCGCGCAGTGCTGCTATTCATATGCTAATTAGGGCCATTCACACCTCCGCGAGCGCTCCATGCATACGTCATGGTTCGTTTCCGTCAATATGTGGCACAGACGAACGCGACGTTCACAGTCTGTAAATTGTCGTTAACTGCCGAAAATTAGGGAGATTTCCGGCAGTTTACGGGGACGAAAATCCCACTTTTCATGCAGTGGCATGGCTTGGGCTCCGGAACCACACACCTTGAGAGAGGATGGACTCTTCACCATTCTGGAGTTGCCCATTGTGAGAGGCGACGGGCTGGTGTGGGTTTGCTTATAGCCCCCCAGCTCAGCCGCCATGTGTTGGAGTTTACCCCGGTGAACGAGAGGGTCGTTTCCCTGCGCCTACGGGTCGGGGATAGGTCTCTCACTGTCGTGTGTGCCTACGGGTCAAACGGCAGTGCAGAGTACCCGGCCTTCATGGGGTCTCTGGGAGGAGTGCTGGAAAGTGCTCTGACTGGGGACTCCGTCGTTCTACTGGGGGACTTCAACGCTAACGTGGGCAACGACAGTGACACCTGGAGGGGCGTGATTGGGAGGAACGCCCCCCCTCCCCGACCTGAACCCGAGTGGTGTTCAGTTATTGGACTTCTGTGCTAGTTACAGTTTGTCCATAACGGTTAGGGTTAGGTGCACCAGTGCACGTGGCACCAGGACACCCTAGGTCGCAGGTCGGTGATCGACTTTGTGGTCCTATCGTCTGACCTGCGGCTGTATGTCTTGGACACTCGGGTGAAGAGAGGGGTTGAGCTGTCAACTGATCACCACCTGGTGGTGAGTTGGATCCGATGGCAGGGGAGGAGGCTGGACAGACTCGGCAGACCCAAGCGTACTGTAAGGGTTTGCTGGGAACGTTTGGCTGAATCTTCTGTCAGAGAGATCTTCAACTCTCACCTCCGGCAGAGCTACGACCAGATCCCGAAGGAGGCTGGAGATATTGAGTCTGAGTGGACCATGTTCTCCACCTCCATTGTCGAAGCGGCTGCTCGGAGCTGTGGCCGTAAGGTCTCCGGTGCCTGTCGAGGCGGCAATCCTCGAACCCGGTGGTGGACACCGGAAGTAAAGGATGCCGTCAAGCTGAAGAAGGAGTCCTATCGGGCCTGGTTGGCTTGTGGGACCCCGGAGGCAGCGGACAGGTACCGGCAGGCCAAGCGGACTGCGGCCCGGGTGGTTGTGGAGGCAAAAACTCGGGCCTGGGAGGAGTTCGTTGAGGCCATGGAGAAGGACTATCGGCTGGCCTCGAAGAGATTCTGGAAAACTGTCCGGCGCCTCAGGAGAGGGAAACAGTCTCCTACCAATGCTGTTTACAGTAGGGGAGGGCGGCTGTTGACCTCAACGGGGGATGTCGTCGGACGGTGGAAGGAATACTTCGAGGATCTCCTCAATCCCGCCGTCACGTCTTCCATTGAGGAAGCAGAGGCTGAGGGCACAGAGGTGGACTCGCCCATCACCCTTGCTGAGGTCACCGAGGTAGTCAAGAAACTCCTCGGTGGCAAGGCACCGGGGGTGGATGAGATCCGCCCTGAATACCTCAAGTCTCTGGATGTTGTGGGGCTGTCTTGGTTGACACGCCTCTGCAGCATCGCGTGGCAGTCGGGGACAGTGCCTCTGGGATGGCAGACCGGGGTGGTGGTTCCTCTTTTTAAGAAGGGGGACCAGAGGGTGTGTTGCAACTACAGGGGGATCACACTTCTCAGCCTCCCTGGGAAAGTCTATGCCAGGGTACTGGAGAGGAGAATACAGCCGATAGTGGAACCTCGGATTCAGGAGGAACAGTGTGGTTTTCGTCCGGGCCGTGGAACACTGGACCAGCTCTATACTCTCTACAGGGTGCTGGAGGGTTCATGGGAGTTTGCCCAACCAGTCCACATGTGTTTTGTGAATTTGGAGAAGGCATTCGACTGTGTCCCCCGAGGCGGCCTGTGGAGGGTGCTCCGGGAATATGGGGTCCGGGGTCCTTTACTAAGGGCTGTCCAGTCCCTGTATGACCGAAGCAGGAGCTTGGTTCGCATTGCCGGTAGTAAGTCAGACTTCTGCCCGGTGCATGTTGGACTCCGGCAGGGCTGCCCTTTGTCACCGGTTCTGTTCATAATTTTTATGGACAGAATTTCTAGGCGCAGCCAGGGGCCGGAGGGTGTCAGGTTTGGGGACCACACGATTTCGTCTCTGCTATTTGCGGATGATGTTGTCGTGTTGGCCCCTTCACACCAGGACCTTCAGCATACACTGGGATGGTTTGCAGCCGAGTGTGAAGCGGCTGGGATGAAAATTAGCACCTCCAAATCCGAGGCCATGGTCCTCAGTTGGAGAAGGGTGGCTTGCTCACTTCAAGTTGGTGGAGAAATCCTTCCTCAAGTGGAGGAGTTTAAGTATCTTGGGGTTTTGTTCACGAGTGAGGGAAGGATGGAACGGGAGATTGACAGACAGATCGGTGCAGCTTCTGCAGTAATGCGGTCGATGTACCGGTCTGTTGTGGTGAAGAAGGAGCTGAGCCGTAAGGCAAAGCTCTCGATTTACCGGTCGATCGTTCCTACGTTCCTACTCTCACCTATGAAAGGACAGGACAAGAAAGGACAAGATCCCGGATACAGGCGGCCGAAATGAGCTTTCTCCGCAGGGTGGCTGGGCGATCCCTTAGTGATAGGGTGAGAAGCTCGGTCACCCGGGAGGAGCTCAGAGTAGAGCCGCTGCTCCTCCACATCGAGAGGGGTCAGCTGAGGTGGCTCGGGCATCTGTCCCGTATGCCTCCCGGACGCCTCCCTGGGGAGGTGTTCCGGGCACGTCCCACTGGGCGGAGCCCCCGGGGAAGACCTAGGACACGCTGGAGAGACTATGTCTCTCGGCTGGCCTGGGAACGCCTCGGTGTCCCCCCAGAAGATCTGGAGGAAGTGTCTAGGGAGAGGGAAGTCTGGGCATCTCTGCTTAGACTGCTGCCCCCGCGACCCGGCCTCGGATGAGCGGAAGATGATGATGATGTTGATGTAAACTGTGATCGCAACGGTCATTAATCGCAACTGTCGGTGAACATGTCAAACTAACGTTAAAAGACTTCAGAATTTAGCCAAAGATCAGAAGAATGTTTTACGATTTGCTTAAATTTGTCCCAGACGTCCGAATCGTGGCCAGAATCCCACAGTGTGCGGTCGGTTTAACACACAGGCTGCAAAACACTGGAACAAAACTATACACATGACTCAAAACACATGAACATGTGACACTGAACGTACAGCTATGCATGGAGCAATTCACTGGATTTGAGGAAAAGTGTAGGAGATTAGGACCACGGACTGAGGCTTTAATGGCTCTGTGTGATTGGAATTGAATTGATTTGTACTAACTGACCTGTCCATTGTTCAGAGCGGCATGTTGGACTGATGCAGTGAAGATCACCATGGTGACAAACTTGATCAGCTCTTTCAATGTCTGAAAAGATGATGGTATTCCTGGGAAGAAGAATGTAAGGCGGTTTCTGTGAGGAAGTCAGTTCAGGATGTTTATACATGCGCACGCACACACACACACACACACACACACACACACACACACGGAAAGTGGAGGCATAAACTAAACGAATTTTGACTATTGACCTGGTTCAATAATTTTGCATAAAACAGTGAATTACAGTGGGGTTTACAAAAGAGGTTGTTCCTCAAAGCAAATCTTATGCTGTGCAAATACACACACACAAAGAAAAGAAACCTTTGTTGGATTATATGTCCTAATATGGCAACAATTCCGTTGGAAATGCATTCTCACACATTTGTATTCCACCAGAAATCACTCGTGCAGCATATTCACCTGCAACAGCCCTGACAACGGATTGATAACAGACCTGAGGAATCTCTTCCCAGGAAGCCATTGGTGAATATCTCACTGATCCAGCTCTGCAGCTCTGTGTCCTTCTGCACGTTTACATCATGTTGATAGTAGTGGGACAAGAGCCCTGCAACAAACCTGTAAGCAACCTCACAGTCAGATGTTTTCCAGGTTCACATATTAACAGCTTTACTTGTTTGCATTTATTTCTTAAGCCGGAATTTATTCAAAGCAACACAGTACATGTACAGCATGTGCTTACTGACCCATGAACCTGTATAATTGACACTGTATTTGCTGAAATATGAATTGCACCAGGAAGTATTAGTTCAGCCCTAAAAACTGGATGTATTGTGTAATACACACACAGAGAGAGAGAGAGAGAGAGAGAGAGAGAGTAGTAGAAAGTAGAGCAGTAAAGCAGTAGAAAGCATACACTCACCTGAAGGATTTTATCAACACCTGTTCAATTTTTCATTAGTGCATTTCATTAGTTATCTAATCCACCAATCACATGGCAGTTGCTTCAATGTATTTAGGGGTGTGGTCCTGGTCAAGACAATCTCCTGAACTCCAAACTGAATGTCAGAATGGGAAAGAAAGGCGATATGAGCAAATTTGAGCGTGGCAGGGTTGTTGGTGCCAGACGGGCTGGTCTGAGTATTTCACAATCTGCTCAGTTACTGAGATTTTCACGCACAACCATTTCTAGGGTTTACAAAGAATGACTGAAATAAGCACTCGTTACAACCGAGGTATGCAGCAAAGCATTTGTGAAGAAGACACAACACACACAACCTTGAAGCGGATGGGCTACAACAGCAGAAGACCCCACCGGGTACCACTCATCTCCACTACAAATAGGAAAAAGAGGCGACAATCTGCAAGAGCTCACCAACATTGGACAGTTGAAGACTGGAAAAATGTTGCCTGGTCTGATGAGTCTCGATTTCTGTTGAGACATTCAGATGGTAGAGTCAGAATTTGGCGTAAACAGAATGAGATCATGGATCCATCATGCCTTGTTCCCACTGTGCAGGCTGCTGGTGGTGGTGGTGTAATGGTGTGGGGATGTTTTCTTGGCACACTTTAGGCCCCTTAGTGCCAATTGGGCATCATTTAAATGCCACGGCCTACCTGAGCATAGTTTCTGACCATGTCCATCCCTTTATGGCCATCATGTCCCTATGCTCGGATGGCTACTTCCAGCAGGAGAATGCACCATGTCACAAAGCTGGAATCATTTCAAATTGGTTTCTTGAACATGTCAATGAGTTGACTGTACTAAAACGGCCCCCACAGTCACCAGATCTCAACCCAATAGAGCATCTTTGGGATGTGGTGGAACGGGAGCTTCGTGCCCTGGATGTGCATCCCACAAATCTCCATCAACTGCAAGATGCTATCCTATCAATATGGGCCAACATTTCTAAAGAATGCTTTCAGCACCTTGTTGAATCAATGCCACAGAGAATTAAGGCAGTTCTGAAGGCGAAAGTGGTCAAACACAGTGTTAGTATGGTGTTTCTAATAACCCTTCAGGTGAGTGTAATGCCTATCAATTAAACACTAGACTAAACTCCACTGGTAGTCATACTTGTTGATGATATCCCACAGTTTCATCCCATCATCTCTGTAGTAGTAGTTTGGCACAGTCTCCAGGCCTCTCTCTGAGATGTTATCAGGAAGACAGAGGGCGCTGTAGGTCAGGGAGGCAGTGGCACGCTTCAGCAACTCCTTCAATGACTCTCCACCTACTCCTGCATACTACGAGTGGTATAATGAAGAGAAGACATGACAAAGTTAGGTCAAAGGCTACTGTATGAGCAAAGTTCTGTCATCACAAATCCCATTATAATTTCCTCAACATTTAAATAAAAATATAAAATTTAGTGAAGGCAATCTAGCAATCTACTGTTCAAGACGTCAGTCATCACAGAAGACGTTAAAGAGCCATTCATGTATTTTTTTTGTTTTTACCAATCTTACAAGATATTTTTGCAGGTACATAGGATGATTGATTGATTGATTTTATTTGACCCTTTTGTTTAAAATATGATACATCTTTGCACCATAGGATAGTGAACTGAATTCAACAAAAAGTGTATTGGATTATAATTGAAGACTGATCCTTTAGTGCCTCTTTAACCATTGAATGTGCACACCTTTGTAATGGACCCATTGTCGGATATCAGCTGATTCCGGGCCATGATGTTGATCTGGAGTGTGTATCGGATATGGGGAAAGAGGAGCTGCAGAAGGAAAAGTAAGAAAGAGATTTGTATTCACTGCCTTCACATTCTTTGAAGATATATGAATAAAGAATGAATTTTAATTTCTTGTCTGTGAGTGCGTGCGCTATTGCACCTGTGTGTGTGTAACTGAACCCGCAAGCCTTATTTTGTATGTGACTTCCTGAATTCCATTCCAGATATTTTTATACAAATTGCAGAACGATTACATTTTTTGGAGAGAATTGTTAGAGGGAGGTGACTGGGTTTGAGTGAGAAATTACTTGTGTACCTAATGTTCTGTGTAGTCTGTGTCCACAAGCTAGAGGTCTTCACGGGTCCAAAAATTCATGCCCGACCCGAAAGAGACCCGTAATGTGCTACACCGAACCGACCCGTCGTTCATTTCAAAAGTTGGACCCGGTCCCGTGCAGACCCGAGAAATGCCATAAATGTACTGCCCGGACCCGACCTGGACCCGTCTATTATTTGAAAACTGGACCCGAACCCGGCAGGAAGACACAAACCCGACTGGACCCGATTGTCACATATTATTTCACATGAGTTGTGAAAAATAAAACTTTTTACCTAATTTTAGTAGCCGTCGTCTCACTTCCTGACGTTATCTGACTGACTGTGATGCATTGCAAGCCACCGACAAGAAAGTTCTATCCATGTTGTTTCTCTGGTTTTTCCAAGCTTAATCCACTCATTATTTCAGCTTTAAAAGTCCACTTGATGTCACGGTGATGGATGACAAATGCAGCCTTGCACATGCACATTCTGACTCGAGTTAACTCGCATAATAACTTTAACTGTTTGCCCTTTTGAACTATAATAACGATTGCTTGTTCAGCTTGATCATATCTGTGCTCTCTGCTCTTCATTGAGTCTGAATCTGACCACCAAAACTTTAAGATTAAACAAGACGGTTCATTTATATTATTATAAACATTGGAGAAAATGCAAAGCGCGGTTTGGCGGAAGCTCTGCTCTGGTTGCCATAGAAACATGACACGCGCTTGAGATTGCACTCCAATCGCGCGTGTATTACCAGCCCGTTCTCAGCGCGTGTTATATTAACGATAACGGGTGCCATGTGAGTAGTATTTCGCCGTTTTGTTATACAGCGCGTCCTATATGACGCTAAAGGATGAGAATGCGTTGGTATTACACACAATGTTAAACAGACCCGGGACCCGAAGTAATAGATTCGGACCCGACCCGGACCCGGCTGATCATTTAAAATATAGACCCGAACCCGTACAGGTCCCGGGTCGGGTCCGGGGCCGACGGGTCTCGGGTGCACTGTGAAGACCTCTACCACAAGCTATAGATGAGCCAGTCCCTCTCTCCAAAAGGCCAATAATGAAGGACGGGCTTTTTCACTTGGTAACAATAGATACAATAGGTCAAATAGACACAGCTGTGACCACACACTACACCTGAAAACTCCCCTGCCGTCAAATAGTATAGAAGTGCCATACATTATTGAACTCGCTATCATTCTCTCTCTCTGTGGGTGTGGATGTGGCATCTCTGGAACACGCCACTGTTGATCTATGAGCCCTCATCCTTCACACACGTCAAACCGCCTCATCCGCAACAGATTCAATACCTTGTGGAGAGGGTGTGGCGAGGGGAGATTGCGCAGCGTGGCCACGGTGAACACCTCCGCCAGCAGGTGAGTCCTCAGCAGGTGAAAGTCCACCTCCTGAACGCTAAACTCTGCGCTTCGGACGAAGATCTTGGCCAGTTTCCAGTCAGCCTTTGAATCCGTCGGGAGGAAGATGGGATTGTCTTCGCCGGGCTTCTGCCGTAACTGTGGAGATTACATTTGAACATCCGTGAAAATGCTACAAATGGTTTCTGAGGGAATCCGGGTAATTATTTTTCTCCCTTTTTATAAAATGAGAAAGGATTTCCACGACATCTGTCGTAATTACTCTATAAAGACGTTGACATATTAAAAGGTTTGTTTAATGTTTAATCATTCAGACGTTTGTCTACTCATCAGTTCTACATTATATATCACATTTAATTCTTTGTAATAATTTGGTTATTTACCTCATCTTTCGAGATTTATTCATCTGTTTTTAATTTAATAAAGACTGAGCAGGTAGTTGTGTTTCAGTCTGGGATATATCGCTTATTGAGCATTTCCCAGCTGAAGCCAATTCGAATCTCTCTACATGCTCAAGGAGCGACGTCCCATACAGCGTGATGTCTTGTGTTCTCCCTCAAAGAGCCGAGGTTTTATTCGTAATGTATTTCTGCTTGTAGATCCGCACCTGAATGGCGATGGGCAGCATCATCCCTTGAGGGTTGCAGTACAGCAGGACCAGGGGAGCCGTGAGATACTGCTGTCTGCCACTGACCACATTGCCCACCAGCTCATCCAGCATCTTATAGTCAGACAGGAAGATGTTCCCTTTCTGGGTGTGGATGCAGATCACACCAAATATGAAGACACACACGAAATTAGACAAAACCAAAGCAAACCAGACCCAGTCTTTCCAAATGATTGCCAGTAGCAAGAAAGCGTACCTCCATCTCCTGCTCCAAGCTGCTGCCTCCTAGGGAGCCTTTGACCATGTCGTCTGTGACGGGGAAGTTCTCGGGCAGAGTTGAGCAGAGCTGGATCATCATGGGATTGAGGCCATTCAGAAACTGGTAGCCAAAGAACTCGTCCTCATCCCAGTGCTCCTGACAGTATTCTGCAAAGCATGCCGTGTCAGAACATATCCCTTACAGAACCAAGATATATTTCCCATATGTGAATGGTTTAACAGTATATTTGAAAATATACAGAATAATATATTGTGTTTATATGTAACAATGTATTGAATAATACATAAGGTATTTGCCGCTTTTCATGTATTGAAATATATGTGACAGTACATTTACTAATATATCATAATGTACTGTATGTAACTTTATATTCAGTAGTACACTTCATAATATATAGATTAGCACTGCAGATATTTTATTTAAAGGGGGTGTTGATTCACTTTTTTGATTTTAAATAGTGTGTAATGTTGCTGTTAGTGCATGAACAGTATCTGCAGCGTTGAAAGTTCAGTGTAAGAAGAGATATCGTCTTTTAAAAATCAGGAAGTATAATTGCCTACAAAAACGACTGGATTGGGACTACAGCTGGGTTATGGTACGTCACTAACCCACACATTTACATCAACCCCTCCCTCCGGAATAAGCAAAAAAGAGCATGGCCAATTTGTTTTGAGTGTGTTGTGTTCACCAGCTGTCAGGTCTTCTGTGTTCGGGCTTCCCACAGACGCTGTACTTCGTCAACAATGGATACAGTTTATGTTTGATTATGTTCCTGAAAGTGACGATCGTAATCTAGCTCTCTGTGCTGCGCATTTACGGAAGACAGCTTCCAGAATCTCCACGAATTCAACACCGGATTCAACAAGAAACTGTTACTAAAACATGAAGCAGTTTCGACTTTAAAACCAGAGGCAGCAGTTGTTGGGCCACAACCTGTAAGTAGGCTAAGACTTCATCATTTTAAATGTATTTGCATGTATAATTTCAGACGTAGCCCTGTGTTTTATTTTTTTCAAATGCCAGCGCTGGCTTTATAGCCACTATAGGCTACTAGTTATGCTATTTTGTGTCTACGACAAATGCATACAAACATTATGGACCAGAATTTTGTATAAGTACTAATGTTGTAAATGTATGTTCATGTATATATGGTTTACGGCATTATTTTCGATTTGATCAAGAACGTAAACTAATGCCGACTCTGTGTTTAACATTAGTAGCCAGTCTTGTGTAAAACAAACGTGTATAAAGTAAAAAAAATGTAGCAAATTATCCTTCAGAAACGTTTAGTAAGAGCCGTAGTATGTGGTGAGGTTCAGCTTGACTCTCTTCATCGCCGCTTTCTCAGTCTGATTCTGCCTCAAATTGATACTGCAGTATCGACACCATTATTTGAAGGGGGGGGGGGGTTGATTGCGATTTCACTTTTTTCATTTTAAATAGTGTGTAATGTTGCTGTTGGTGCATGAACAGTATCTGCAAAGTTGCAGCGCTGAAAGTGCAGTGTAAGAAGAGATATCGTTTTTTAAAATTCAGGTGAAGTTCATTCAAGGTGAAGTTTATGAAAAATAAGACTTTTTAAAAAAGAAAAACCACAAATACATGTTATATTGCACCCCATAAACACAATCATGCAAAGAAAAAAAGCAGTAAACCACCCCTTTATATACTCAAGCACCACACACACACATCTATAGATATATAGAATGTAATATGTTTCTTATATTTTCTTAATTATTTTCTTTATAAGTGTTGGATATTTTCTAGCTTATTAACAAAAGCACAAGAGCACCTGCATGTCCTAGTATTTAGCCAAGAGTCTTTCACTGTGCTGAGGAGTGCACAGCCTTTACTTTATTCAATATAATAATTACAGCTTTAACGATCTAAGGCCAATCGTCAAACGAACCACAGGCTCTACTCTTCAGCTCAATGGTAACTCCAAAAACTCAGATATACCAGAAAACCTTTTAAATTAAAAAAGGAAACACTAGCATTTCTCAGCCCTATATTAATATTGAGCAAAACAGATTAAAATAACTCTTAATTTTAACATTTGCTCTCCTTTAACAGCCAGAAGCAAAGCATGCTGGGAACTAGAAATCTGATTTAACTCATTCCGTGACTGTGAACGTGTGTGTGTGTGTGTGTGTGTGTGTGTGTGTGTGTGTGTGTGTGTGTGTGTGTGTGTGTGTGTGAACATCCATTCACATTTTTATGGGAACATGTATGTGCAATACATGTACACATAAAGGCTAAAACTTTGTGAATGTTATTGCTGTTTTTGTCTCTATTTATAAATATTTTATATTCATTAATAGCCGTAAATGGTCAATGCATATTTTGCAGTATATTGGAAAAGCTGAGCACTAGTTTCCCATATATGGAAATGTATTATGTAATTTATTGCATTAAATTTTGCAGTACATTCCCATATATTTTTGCTCTGTAAGGGATTATAAAGTATAGACAGTATTTTATTTGCCATACAGTAATTTTAAACAGTTTATTCATTTAAGAGGAGTACCAATGGTTTCCGATCTGTTGTCACAAAGGATTGGTTCCAGTTGGCTGATGCTTTCCCATGACTTTCTGCAGTCAGCTAATCCAGTTAGCTTCAGCAAAGCTAACCTGCACACACAGAATACACAGGTACACAGTGCAAACATTCATAGTGTAACAGCCTTGATATACAACTATAGTTGTGAGCATCTTTGTAGTTGCTATTAGATATTATACATTACTGCCATCCACTTCCATTATACCAGGGGTCGGGAAGCTATGGCTCTTTTCAGGATTTTATATCTTCTCCCAATTTTCAAATGTTGGCTGAAAAAGTCGCTTAAAAATAAAATATTAAGAGTAGGGGTGTAACGGTTCACAAAATTCACGGTTCGGTACACTTGTGTCACGGTTCGGTATATTTCTGATACAGCAAAAAGAAAGAAATGCCAGAGAAATTTCCTTGATTTCATTTTTTTTTTTTTTTCATAAAGTATGATATTTCTTAACTTTGAGCAATGATGGAGCTATACTTGACTTTTCTTAGGAGCATATAAAACAAAACAGCTCATTGGACAAAATTAAATGTAATATTGTAGTAGTTATAAACAAAGGTTTATTTTAGTTCTATTTGAGTAACATTTGAGGGCAGCAATTGTATTCATAATGTCACAATAAATCCGACGTGATATTACTTGAAAGCATTATAGCCTACTATTCCTGCCAAACTTACAGTTAGTAGTGTTAAACAGTAAATCCATGGTGAATGTTGCTGATCTGTGGACACTGGATAGTTCATTCATGGCACAATGTTTCTTCCTGGTTTCCACGTCAGCGCTGTTTGATCCGTTAATAACGGAGAAATGTGAATGTTTCTCACTAGGTCTAGCAACGATGTTATTACTTCAGTGGCGAATTCAAAAAAATGATCTTTCTGATTTGGCGGTGCAGTAAGCTGCTTGATTAAGATCGGCTCGCACTGCATTGGACCAAACTGCTAAACGGTCCGTCAACCACACGATAACGAGTAGATCAGTTTCGTTCTGCTTACATTAATTTGCCATTTGATGTTGGGCAATGTTGTGGTCACGCACGCCAACGTCTCTACATTATAAGCGTACTTGCCACGTGCGACGCGCCTACATTTGAATAAGGGAATTTTGGTTGGCAGGAATGGTCAAACGAACCGTTCGGTTCAAATATGCATACTGAAAACCGAACCGAAAGCCTCGTACCGAACGGTTCAATACGAATACGTGTATTCAAGTGTAATTAAGAGACAGTTGAGATGCACCATGCAGCACTTGTTAATCACTTGTTTATGATGCCCGTTTCTCAATTTGTGTGGTGTCAAGGGGGTCGCACACTGGACGAGAAGCGCGCCGCGTCTAGGACAGAAGTATCGCACACCGGACACACACTTTCTCAGTTTATGGCCAGCAATATTGTTATGTTTAAGGACATTATGGAATTAAGATCATGTCTGTCCTATGTGATAATTGTACTGTACAGTATTGTACTGTATCTGATAACATCAGCAATTTTCATTTAAGCAGCTGATTTCTGAAAATGAATGTTAAATTAAATATAAATAGCAGCTAGGGATGGGACGACAACCGGTTTCACGATAAACCACGATAAAATATACTGACGGTTAGTATTATCGTTTAAAGTTTAGTTGTCATTAAAACCGTGTATCTCGATTTGAATAACTCACTGTAAATCCTGTCGGCCAGTCTGATGCAGGCGCTGCATGCAATGTTTTTTTTTTTAAATTACTATTGGAGAAGGAATGGCGGAAGGCAGAGACCGCGCTCGGGAGATTTTTCAGCCTTTTAAGAGGACCAAATCTGAGGGGTGGTCATATTTTGGCTTTTACAAAACTCCTAAGGGAAACTTGATCGAGGATGGTCACCCAACTTTGACCTCAATACCAAAACTACACCACTGGGAAACAGTTGGCACGAAATGTTGTTTTGAGTGTAAACATTTTGTCACTCACTTGAAATAGATGCGAAGAAAAGTTTGCAGCAAGTGGCTTTGAGTCTTAGACGAACGAACAACTTCAAATAAGACTATTATTAAGAGTGACATTTTAAGGGATAGTAATGTATAGAGACATCAAGTATTACACCAATTTTATTTTTACCACATAATTACGGGGACATATTTTTAATTGATAATGAGATTAGCTAATGTTTTAAATCTTACCTGTTTTTAAATTCATTTTGTAAAACAATTGCCCAGACAAGATATATCACACAAATATTATCAAACTCTGTAATATAAATCAACTCTGCTTTCATTTTCAATACAATCAAAAACCAGAGACTCAAGACGGCAAGATGTATTTGAATGAAACGAGAATGTGCGTCTGTTGTGATATGGATGTGCGCGAATAATCCATTGCTATAGAGCATCACAGTCCCGCCCACAGCCTACAATTTCACCATTGACGATTGGGATATAAGGCTTAAAAAAGTAACCATATATGGTAGACTTAAAACCAGCTACAGCTGTACTAAGCGATTGTATATGCTCATATAAACGCCAAAAGTTCATGGGGCACTAACCTTGTTTTAAGATAAATGCCTTTTATTTGCTATGTATTGGTTAAGTACTTCATTACCCACAATCTTGAACAATCCCACAGTGATGCATCTGATTGGAAGTCGTGTCACGTGTCTGAAACCCCGCAAAGGTACGTGAAGACTGAAGATCGCGTAATGATGTAGGGTTCAAGTTCAATGGTCGCACCTCGGAGACGCCCCCACGCCATTGGATGTGCAGTTGCCGAAGCACAGCCTATGAGCGAGCCTGATGCTCAATGTTTTAGCATGTGGAGCTCCAAATGCATTTCACATATAAGCTTCAGTAAATGGAGGAAAAGGAGTTTCGCTGCACATTCACTATAAAAAGTTCACGTGGCCGTCGCCAGCTTTGGAAGCCACTCAAAAGTCTCTTTCACGGTGGCTTCAGACGACTTCAGTGAGGCGCGGTGGTTTATGGGAGGAGTAGTTCTTTTGCTCGGAAATGAACATATGTACACAGGCTTGTACCCTCGACTTTATTTGGATTTTCTCTTCGTTTTTTCACTCGAAATGATATGATGTACGCTCATGAGTTCAGCCGTAGCTGGTTATCCTCGGACATGCTCTTATACTCTTTAGATATGGATTTTCGAAATGTCAATGGGAGAAATGAATGGGAAATTTACTTCCGGCACCAACGCTCTCTCGGGAGAGTGATGCTCATAGTGATGCTCTATAGACGACGAGCATTATAAAGAAGAAAAATCCATAGATTAGAATCTTTCTTAAAAGAATGCATAGAGCTGCTTGTTTTATTTGTCATTTGATGATTTTCAATTATAAAATTTGTTGAAATGTTTTCAGTGTGAGAATCAGGTCTTTTTGAACACTTTCATCTAATTTTAACAAAACCGTGATATTATTTATAATCTCAATAAATTTGGACACTATAATCGTGATATTTCATAACGTCCCATCCCTAATAGCAGCACACAGTGAAGTCAGTATGTACATTAACAGAATTTTGAGACAAATAAATGTACATTTTATAGAAAACTGTGTAAATGGCAGGATTTTGACCAAGGTCCTGAGCCATTGTTGGGCGCCGCGGACAGACACTGAATGCGCCGCCGTTTACCGGTGTACACTCCTAGAGAATAAAGTGGTCCAACTTTAAATATGTGGTGCTGAGCTTCTCATCCGGTGTGCTAGAAACCAGCATGTCAGTAAATAAAATATAGTATAAAGTAGGCCTATAGCTTGGGTGTCAATGAGTGACAAAAACAGTATTGTTGTTGTAACTACTGTTGTAACATTATACAACTACCAGAACTGCTAGCAGTGCACGTCGAATATTACTACTGTTGTTATTATATAATAAACATTCACCAGTATTTCTAATACACGAGTGTAAACTTTGCTCTGGCTCTTTTGAAAAATTTGAAAAAGCACAAGAATCTGTCAAGA
Source organism: Pimephales promelas (assembly GCF_988280905.1). Taxonomy (NCBI): domain Eukaryota; kingdom Metazoa; phylum Chordata; class Actinopteri; order Cypriniformes; family Leuciscidae; genus Pimephales; species Pimephales promelas. The sequence continues at coordinate 29,474,906 of NC_142792.1, read as the reverse complement.
AGCTGAGTGAAACTACACCGACGTGAACCTGCAGATGCTACTGCTGCCATAATCTGGAAGAGGAAGCCAATATGGCAAAACCATGAATACGCCTACTGACTATATTGCTTGTCATTCAAATAAGAAATAGAGTTGACACCAGTTCAGTTGTTTCCCTGATTCTTATGGTTGTGTTGTTGTAAAAACCCAATATTGGGTCCAGCAGACCCGTGAACTCTGAACAGTGTGTAACAAAGAGATGAACACTACAGGAGGGAGTAAAAATGATTTGGTCACTTACTGCTTTCTTGCAGAGAAGTAAAACTCGGATTCCTTTGAGAAAGAGAATCGGACTTCAGGCGGCAGAGAGATGGCGCTGTCGCAATCGATAACTTGAGGCGTGCCCTCAGCATACACACGCCACCTAGGAGTAAAGTATTTCAACACAAGGAATTTCATTTCTCTTTATCTTAATGTAACGCAGACACTTGGCTGTCACGCTCGACTTGCATAGGCGTGCTGTCCACCAACCTAAATAACTTCTGTTGCTCGTCTAACTCCCTCATCCTTAGTTTTTGGGCTATTGGGTTGGTGTCCTGGAACACAAGTGAAGCTGAAATACAAATGCCAACATTAATTCACAATCTAAATTAGTTTGTTTGCAACTGAAACCATTTTCATCTCAAAAGTGCTTCATTAGTAGCATAATAAGTAATAGTAGCATTAGCCTATAGCTAATGTAGCACAGTCTTCTGAGATAGATAAAAAACATATGAATGACAACTACATACGCAGTACATCTGCAAGCCATCAGCCAATGGCCAACATCCCAACAATCATAGCCATGTAATCTCTAGTCCTGACCCTGTGCAGGAGTTATACTGTATTTGAGCATCTGACACTCTTCACGTTATCTCTCCATCGTATTAAGACACAAAGGTTTGCTTAAAGGAATTCCTCTGCAATATACAAAAGTGTGTGTGTGTGTGTGTGTGTGTGTGCGCGCGTGTGTGTGTGTGTGTGTGTGTGTGTGTGTGTGTGTGTGTGTGTGTGTGTGTGTGCGCGCGCACATGCAGTATATTTGCAAGACATCACCACTGAACTTTCAATTACTCCAGTAAATATGAATGGGGGCCATGACTTGAAATGGGAGTGCCTACCTTTAGCTGGTCTTAAAGCGAGCCTCTCGTTCCAGTCCAGCCAGTTGTAGCACGGAAACAAAATTTTGTCTCCTTCTGGCGTGCTGATGGTGATCTTATCGCAGAACCACTGGTCGTAAAGAAGACCCATGAACGGCTTGGAGTAGAGCTGGACATCTATGAGCTCTCCCAGGGGCGCTTTACAGTCTATCTGAAATTCTTGCACCTAAACAGACATATGTACAATGGCGTATTAGGGCCACTGTGTGCAAAACTATTAACTAATAAGAAGTCGGGGGAGGGGGTTCAAATTCATAGAAGAAACTCCAGAATTTCCATGAAAAAAAGTTTTTATTTTTAAATAAAAAAAAAAAATTTTTTGAGACACTCCACCTATTTGCATTAAGATTTCCACTGTTAGAAACCCAGTTATACTATTGAATGGTCGCGCAACACTCTCTCGTTTGATTGACCACCCCTCACTCACTCTAACCCTAACCCTAACCCCTGAGACGAGAAAGACCTTTTTTAACTTCCTCCTACAATGACGCAAAAATCCTCATTTTACATTATTGTAGGAGGAAGTGCAAGAGGGGGGGATTTCTGTAAAGACCACAAGCACTAGATCCAACCCTTTCAAACATAGGGGGCTGGGCCTAATGCGCTAACAGACCAATCACAGATCAGTGCCAGTGCGTTTGATTTCATCGGCAGAAACTATTTTAAAATATGGACGAAGGTACTGAATACACAGACGGATGCATTATGGGTGGGTAGGGTTGGGTACCGAAACGCGGAGCCAATAGGGAACTGGTTCGGACGTATACGGTAATAACCCGACCGAATAAGAATGAAAATTTCGGTGCCTGAGTCTCTGTGTCATGAGGCGCACACATGCAATATCTCTCTCTCGCTCTCTCCCTCGTGCGTACACTATACGGTGTGGACACAGTCTGATCTGTCTCGCATGCGTGCTCTTGCTCACTCGCTCTAGATTCGGGAGATTTTAACTCATTTGCGGCATCAGGGAGCCGATATCAATATGCGGGAGACTTTGCGGATCGCCTGATTGCGAGGGTATTAATGAAGATGCCGAAGACAAAACGTACTCCAAGTTTGGTTGCATTTCACATGCAGAATTACGTGTCAGAATCACCCCCATATACAATCACGCCAGTCCATTGGCTGATGGCGTCATATTATATTTGTGTGCATTATCTGATTTCCTTGTGCAAAATGATTTCCAGGCAGTAGCGTAGAGTGGAGCTCAACTCTAGTCTACAGTGATGGGTGGAGTTGTGGGAGTGGCCTGCGGAGCTGAGCATTGCAATGCACTATGGGGATTGTTGTACAACAATCCACAAGCACTAACAAAGTCATTTTCTGCCTTTTATCGGCCAAGGACCCAAATTAGAAATTTATGATACTATTCTACTACATGGACGACCCACTTTCAATACATATTCATGTCTCCACCGGTGGAATTAGCCTTTAACACTTTAGAATACTGGTTCTTACTTACATTAACACTTAAGTCACTACTGTTAACTACTAAGGAAGATATGTTAACTAATCAGTATGTAATATAATTTTATGTTAAGTAACAGTTAGTTAATCAATATGAATTCTGTCATGCCTCCTGAATAACTTTTAATTATCTATTAATTAAGGTTCAAGAAAAATAGCTATGAAGTAACTACTAATGAACAGTCATACACAGTAGTCACTACATTAATCCATTTTTTTTCCAGTGGAGTGGTGGATGAAGTACACAAATCAAGTACTTGAGTAAGATTACATATATATATATATATATATATATATAATATAATAATAAAATATTACTCCCAATAAAATATAACTCCAGTAAAATGATAATTAGGCCTGAAGTCAGTCCCAGCATGTTTGGGCTCTGAGTGAAACGCAGGGCGGCGGTCTGAAGTTAGCAGTTTCCCCGCCGAACACGAGATCCAGCACCACTACCGTGGACACGGGAGGACAGACACCGTCTGCTTACACTTATTTTGAACCAGATTAAAATTAGGCAGTGTTGTACATGTTATTAAGAAATGTTCTGATTTGAAATATAGGAAGATATCATGTAAACGAGTCATTGTCGTGTATTTTAAGGTTTAGATGATTACGTTAATCGTGGTTTTTGACAGTAAGTTTGATTTGAGTCAGACGTATGTGGTATTTTTTTTTTATTAATTACTAATGAGTTCACTATATTTTCACTTTAGAATACTGTTTCAGGTTTTAAGTAATTCCTGCAGAATTGATTTATTAATTACTAATAAGTTCTCTATTTTTTCAGTTTCCCCCAGTCGTTGCCTTCAATAAATGAATTTACTGATGCATGACATTTAATGTAAAACACAGCACTGAATTTAACATATAAAAATTAGTCTGAGGTTAGCTATGGCAAGGCTCTTGAGTGGGGTTCCTTTCTGAATTCGATTTCTTGCAGAACACACAAAACCACACCGGCAAAAACCTCTTTGACAGTTATATGTATTTGATAAAATTGTATTTTCACAATACTACTATTAATAACATTAGTAAATTCAGAAAGGGCCACAATGTAGTTTTTATGACTGTTTAGTGGTCACTTCTTAGTTATTTCTCTTGAACCTTTGTTAGTAGATAATTAATAGTCATTGTTCAGGCGGTATGACAGCATTAGTTATTGATTAACTACCTGTTTCTTAACACAATTATACATTTATGTTAAATACTGATTAGTTAACACATCTTTCTGAGTAGTGAAGAAGTAGTTAATGAAGAATTACCTATTAGTTCTTCAGTAGTTCCTTATTAGTTTTGCAGTAAGTAAGAAACAGTATTGTAAAGTGTTACCCAATTATCTTCCATTAAATGTAGCATTGACTGATAGATTTTTGTCCAAAACACACTCCATACCGCTGGTTTAATTGGGTGCACTTACCGATCCCTGCCAAAACCCTTGAACGCAATTAAGACTCTGTTCGTCACTCTCATCCTCAGTCCCACGCAGCTGGATGTAGATATAGCTGGTGGTTCCTGCCAAAAGCCTTTTTCCTGTGTTCACCGTTACTGTGTAGATCACCATGGCTGTTCTGCAAAGGAATGAACCATTTTTAAGAGAAAATACACCATGATGAGACCACCACAGAATATCCCAGCATGCAGAGAGAGAGAGAAAGTCTCACCTCTTACTGTAAGAAATGTTACTGCTGCTGTAAGAATTGCAACAACTGTTGTAACTAGATTGACTGTAAAGAGAGAGCAGTTTATGGCATTGAAATTACGACAAAATGAAACCCATTTTAATTGAACACTCCATTGCAAAGATCTTTAAAGTTTTATTACCAGGTTTCTGCCAAAACGAGGACCTTGTTCCTTTGATAATGACCTGAACAAGAAGAAGCCAAGCATTTTATACCTTCCTTGTAATGTATGCATTTTTGTCAGGGTCATGACATCCAATCTAAATAATAATAGGATTGGTTGTGACACTGACATTTACCCCTCTGGGGTGTCAGTGATTTTCTGGGTCTGGAGGCGGTTCTGATGTAATCTGTCATTTTTGTTTATCTCTTTTTTTTACTCAGCACTGCATGAAAAGGGTGGAATCTTTGGTAAAACCCTGAGGCAAATTACAGCCAATTTCAAAAACACCCAGATAAACAGGATGTACCTGATGGGGGGGTGGAGGTGGTCAGAGAAGTTTCAAAACATAGTCTTACTATTCACGTCAAGTCAAGTTACTTTATTGGTACCCATAGGTAAACTAGTTTTACAGTCTGAGAGGCATCGACATCCTTCATTGACCACAAACATAACATTCAACATACCAAACATTAAAACATATAAAAACAGCAGGTGATAAATACATAAAAATAAAATAAAAAATATAATAATACTGTTAAATGTTATTGAACTTAAATATAGCTAGCTTGATCAATTTTGACAGACTATTAGAGAGCATATCTATGTTTGGGTTAGTTCACTCGTTCACACTTCTCCACACTTCTCTTAAATATAGGCTATTATATGTATTTATTTATTTTTTTTTTTTTGAGGTAATGTTTCCTCTTTCCCACAGTATCACACAAGTGTGGGTCAACTAATCTTCAAAGATTAGAAACAGAAGTTCAGAAGGTTGTTGCAATCTTTTAATATCCATTTTGTATTGTTTTAACTATCCAATGAAATATTTTCTGTTACTGAACATATTTTACGTAACCTGCAAGATTTACAATGAGGGCATGAAGAAATATTCGTAGATTCCTCTTGGTAAGGCCCACCTAAAACACTCAAAGTTGTGGCAAAAAAGCGTCAGTGACAAAAAAGCCAAAGTGAGCTAACAAACAGTGGTTTTGTAAACTGACATGATGTAACTCTTCTTAAAGAGGCCATTATTCTCTGCTCTAAACTTTCCTTCTAACTTTCTTTTCTTATGTATCATTTTGTTAGTTAGTAGTTTGAGGCAGGTTTATTTATTGTTCAGTTGTGTGGTGATTATGGGTTCAAACTCGACGGGTTTTCAATCTTGACTGCCCGAACATGGTTGCAAGCGCATACCAGATGATTCGGTGTCGGTGGAAGATAGTTTGATAGCAGTTTGATAGTTTGATACGGAAATGAAATTGGTGCACAAAATATTTTGTCTGCGTCAAGGATGAACAAGGCTATTGTTATCTTTCTGAAAGAGTTAGCTATGGTGGATCATTTAGTTGAGTGTGGCGTGTCAGTGAGAGAAAATTTTATTCCTGTACTGCCGCTGTCCAACTTATCAAAAAAGGTGATTCTTTCAAATGTCCCGCCATTTATTCCTAACGATATGCTTGAGCGCATTCTTGCGCGTCACGGCAAAATCGTCGGGGTAATGAAGATGATTCCTCTGGGTGTAAAACAAACAGACTTAAAGCACATCATGTCTTTCAGAAGACAGATTTTCATGATTTTGCGCGCTGAATATCAGGATTGGAATGTTGCAGTGAAGTTGGCTGTGTTGGGTAAAGATTATACGATCTTTATTACTTCCAACACAATGAGATGTTTCGTCTGTGGAAAGCATGGCCATACTAGACAAACGTGTCCTACAAAGAATGATGCTGAACAAGTTAAACATTGGTATGAGTCAGTCCCTGTTGTTGAGCAGATAAATCATACTCCTGACGAAAAGAAGATTGATCAGCACTCTGAAAATGTTAGCGGTGGCTTTAGTGAACCTTGTTCATCTGGTTGTGCAGATAACTCTGATGTGGTCCCCATTGTTACAGATGTACTGAGTGAAAGTGTTGCTGGTGATCGTGTAGAAAAACAGGATGTTGCAGAACCTGTTGGTGTTGATAGCGCTAGGTTTTCTGAGCACTTTGTAGAACAAGTAGTCCAGTCATTTTAAGCCAAAATGAGGGTCTACATTGAACAAATTGCAACAGAAGCAAACTCAACTGATTTTGTATTCCCAATATGTCCCGAGTAAGGGAAAAAAAGCCCCGAAGGGGAAAGTTTTGAAAAAGGCCCAAATATATCCCATTCATTCGCCTATTCATTCTTTTTCTCACGTAAATAGGGTAAAAGTTTTAACCTTTAGATATCATCATGAAAATCTCTGAGTTGATTACTTACATCAAGACAAACAAAAAAACGTATATTACAAGTTTTTTGGAATTGTTTGCTAACATGGACAAATGATACATAATCTAATTACATATGTGCTAATTTGCATAAATACCCAAACAGATCTAAACATTGGATATAGCAGGTGAAATCGTCTTGTAGAATTTTGTTGACATATAACAGTAAACAATTTAATATTAATGTCTGAATGGAACCCATTTAGGCTACCCATGAACATTAATGCAGGAAGAAAGTACTTTAGAAAGCAGCCTTTATTAATTATTATGGCAGAGATGGGGTTTGGGGCTGGGTCAGTTGGACTGTTTCTGGGGGATGAGGGAAAAACACGAGACATGGGGAAGGAGATGGATTACTATATGCAATTTCAATCGAACCACTGTTGGTTTCTCTGAGGAAAAGACTACGTGGTGTGAGCTGTTCTAGTTATCCAGATTTAACCCCTGTAAAACTTACAGCATATGCTGATGATGTGACTGTTGTTGTACGCAATGTTGATGATATAGACCATTTAACAACTTGCTTAAATTTCTTTAAAAAAGCGACATCTGCTCGTATAAACTGGGAGAAATGTACAACATTACTGATGGGAGAATGGAGAGAAAGTGGACCTCCCCAATTACGTCAACAGTGTCAGTGGACTCGAGATGGTTTTAAAACCCTTGGGATTTATTTTGGGACTGGGAAGTATATGGAGAAAAACTGGGAGGGCTTCTGACCAAGTGATCGGGAGAATCCAGAGGTGGAGATGGATCCTTCCACAGCTTTTTTACAGAGGAAGAGTTTTGATAATTAACAGTTTGGAAGCTTCAAGCTTCAATGCTGTGGCATAAACTCACAGTTTCAAAGATGAAGGCAATGAGACACTTTATTGGACCGATAGAGTGCCTATACCATATCGTCTCATTTTGCTTCAAAATATGACCAATACAAAGCTGGATAGACAGTTGTTCCTAATGGAAAAGCCCTATGATCTAGAAACTCGTATGTCTTACAGGTATGTTGACTTCTATGCATCAGTGCTGAAAGCCTGGGGAGCCTGTTTGAGATGATAAGAGATGATAATGAAAATTATGGTATTCTCAAACCTTTGTTTTTTAATCCATTGTTTAAAATACAATCAAATGTTTTGAATTCATGTATTGCAATGTTTTCTAAAGCAGGGCTAATAAGAATTATTGATTTGCTCGATTTGCACAATGGTCAATGGAAGAATGTGCAGACTCTTGCTGATGAAGTTGGTCTCAAATCAGTAAGGACTATGGATGGTTTTATGAATAGTCTTAAAGCCTCTTTTCCTTCTGGATTCTTGTCCTTTTTAAATGGGTTTATTTATAATGATGCAGTGCCTCAGATATTTCCTGTTTTAAAAGTTAAACCCAAAAAAATGGTAATGAATGTAAGTGGCCAGATTCTCTTGTTGATGGGTTATGAAGCAATGGAGTTTCAAGCCCTTGGGAAAAAGGTTTTGTATCAGATGTGTGCAAAAGATGCTCATTGTAAACAATTAAGGGGAAGGGTTGATAGTAAATGGAGGATTTATCTATCTGCTGCTGAGGAAGTTACTCCTTCTTGGAGACTTTTATATCCACAAGTTTCCGAGGGGCGCTCCTGTAAAAAATAAAGTGGGTGAAACTTCCGGTGACGCGGCGGATGTAGCATTCCAATGGTATTTTGTGTGTTAGTTAGCGAAGAGGCTAGCTGTTTTTCGGAGAATTATTTTACTATTTAAAGACGCAAATCTTTATGAGAGATGTCGTTACGGAGCTCAGGGACAACATGTGCTGTTCGCGGTTGTATGTATAACCGGACTAAACTAATTTAGTGGCTTAAACGGGATTGTTTTGAACATAAGCTGAAAACGAAATCAGACTGAGTGATCCTGCCAACGACTGAAGTTTCCATCAACCTCCCAAAAGACGACGAATCTTCCTGTGTACATTTGTTTAAATTCGTAATATTCTATAAACTGTCAGCATGTGATTGGCTGTTCTCTACTGATGTTACACCTAAACTCAGGATCAAAGCCTGTGTTGACAGAATACCAAATGTGCCAGTTAATGTATTCCAGTAGCACATTCATTTATAATTTTGAATAAACTCCAAAGCACAATGACTAAGTGTGTATTTTTTTATTTTAATTGTTTGTCAGCTCGCACAACTGTCTGTCACCATGCCTTGATGAGTATTGATTATTAATAATGTTATTATAATACTCCCAATCAACTACTGCGGAGGGTAAAGGTACTGTTATTTCACCTTTTTGAATTTCGTTGAGGTTGTGTTCCCACATCGTTAGCTAGTTTGGATCGCTATAACTTGAATGACTGTCAGCTGTTGAATGAACGAGTGTCAAGCATGTCAAATCGCGCTTTGTTTACTTCCAACCGGAAGTCGCGCCCACTTTTGACGCAAGGCCTCATGGGGCGTAGGAAACTTGTGGATAAGCCTCCAATACCAAAGAGAAGTGGGGATCTTCAATCATTCATGGTATTGTGGCCACTAATCCTTTTGTTTCCAGGTTTAATCCGTTGGTTTCATCAGCATGTCCTTTTTTAAATGATACTGACAATGATACTTTCATTCATTTTGTGATTGTTTTCGTTTTGTCCCTTTGTTTGTGTTTCTTGATGGAATCATGTCTAAACTTGGGTTTTTATTTAACAAGACATTGTTTATTTTTGGAAACAGGCATAGACGTTCTTGGCAAAGGGAGTGTAAGCTTGCCAATTTTTTGTTAGGACAAGCTAAACTTGCTATTTTGAAATCCCGTCAGTGTAAGAATGAGAACCAAAATGTTGACTTAGGGTGTACTCACACTAGGCACGGTTGCCATGAACCGGACCCCAGTACGATTGTCCCCACTCCCCCTCGGGCCTGCACTCACATAGGGTTTCAGCATTCGTGCCGGAGCACGCTTACATCATTATGGTGCGACGGTTTCGGGATAAACAAGAAGAGCGGCGCTCTCTGAACACAATGGAGTCTATCGCTCTGTTTTCTTTGTGGATACTTTTGTGTCGTTTGGTCCACGATGGTGCACAGCCCTCTCACAGCCTGTTGTTAAACAGATGTGTCGCCTTAGTGGCGCGAAAATTTTCACGTAATCGTGCTGCTCGTATGAGGAGGTTTGCAAGGTACCAGCTGAAGTGCAGCAAGGACTTTGCAGCTTTGATTACGGACTACAGTTCCTGTACTGTTCGCCTCCTGTTCCGTGCTCCAGCACGGTTAGCGCTCACACTGCATGCGAACCGTGCCCGAGTCCAACTGAACCGTGCTCTGGCCCACCTCTTCCAGGGCCGGCTAATCAAACGAACCGTGCTTTGGTGGTCAAGCGCATTCGGGCACGGTTCAAACTGGCTAGTGTGAGTACACCCTTAGTGATGTTTAAATCGCTGGTAAAATCTCATAAAAAGTATACGTATTTTCAGCAAACAAAAAATGTTATTTTATTTGAAATGATATGGGGTGTTAAATAGGGTTGGGTATCGAGAATCGATTGGAACCGGGACTAACTTTTCGTTTTTCCCGGAATCGTTCAAAAGTTAAAATTTCGATTCCTAGTTTCGATATTCACAGTCCGCCGAGCGGAAGAAGAAACCGCTGAACAAGTGCAATCTACCGGAAGTGTTGGCATAACCGCGCGAGTCGAACATGAGCAGCTTACGTCGGCGGTCCAAAGTGTGGCTTCACTTTTCTAAAAATTAACGAAATCTCGGCAAAATGCAAAATTTGTGACAAGTATTTGTGACAGAAGGAGTATTTCCTTCAGAAAGACCATTGGTTAGCAAGGTTAGCTAAACTTTTTTGACCCTGCCTCTTAAAAGAATCGGAATCGAGAATCGTTAGGAACCGGAATCGAAACAAGGAATCGGAATCAGAATCGTTCAAATTCAAACGATACCCAACCCTAGTGTTAAAGAAGCAATTGTTACTGTCCATGAATTTGGCAGTTTGGTTTTTCACTGGTAATTTATTTATTTTGTTATCTGTGTTTATTTTTCTTTAGTTTTGTGTGTTTATTCTTTTTTTCTTTGTACAAATTAAAGGAAAGATGAAAAATACTTTTGATATCGTTTTTAAAATAAAAGTTATTGAAAGTCTCTCTCTCTCTGTGTGTGTGTCATGTTTCTATGGCAACCAGAGCTCCCGCCAAACTGCGGAATAAGTGGATTATGGTTGGAATAATGAGAGAAATAACATGGATAGAAAGTTCGGTAACACTTTAGAATACGGTTCCTTTGTTAATGAATAACTACACAAGAACCAATGAGTAACACAATATTAACAATCTAGTAACTATTATTAACTAACAAGAAACTCTGATTAACGGACTAGTAAGTAATAACGCACAGATGAAAGTGGTAGTTCACTATTAACTAATCAATAACTACTATTTTTGAATGCTTCCCAAAGAACTACTGAAAAAGTTTATTAACAATCTAGTAACTACTATTAATTAAAAAGAAACTCTGATTAATTAATTAGCAAGTAATAGTGCACAGATGAAAGTTGTACTTCATACTTCTGCGGGAATTACTAATTATTGGATCCGTATTCTAAAGTGAAGATCATGGGAACTGACTAGTAATTACTCAAGTGTTACATGATCTAGTCATGATTTGTGCAACCAAACACAAGTCATTCAAGCATTAGAGATTTTTGTTGAACTTTAGTATACTTTTAGAAAATATCTTGTCATATGATATTGTCATATAAAAAGATGAAAAGTCAATAAAGTGTAGAATCTATATATATATATGAGCAAGGAGACATACACAAAACAAATTTTTTTTAGGGGGGGGGGATTCAGTTGATAAATAGACAGCTTAGGAAAATTATTAACAGCTTTCACAAATCATATAAGTCTGCTATTACAAATTGATAATGTAAACAACCTTGTGTATTGTTATTAATCAGAGTTTCTTTTTAGTTAATAATAGTTACTAGATTGTTAATATTGTGTTACTCATTGGTTCTTGTGTAGTTATTCATTAACGAAGGAACCGTATTCTAATCTGTTAACTTTCTTGTCAGTGGATTGTAATGCATTACAGTCAGTCAGGTCACGTTACATGGAAGTGAGACGACGGCTACTAAAATTAGGTAAGACAGGTACTCTTAATGTTTCGATACAATTTGTTTTGTAATCACTGTTCCTTCGTTGGCCAGAGGAGAATGGTAGTCAATGGGGAATGAGATCTGTTTGATTAAAACATTCTTCCAAATATCTTCCTTTGTGTTCAGCAGAACAAATAAACAAATAGAGGTTTGGAACAACATGAGGGCGAGTAAATACTGACAGAATTATCATTTTTGGGTGAACTAACCCTTTAACAATATACACACTTCATGGCTTATACTGTGAAGACCCACTGAACTCCACACTTAATACCAATAAACGTCTATTAAAAAGACCACAACATGCATAAACCCAGTTAATAATGATTAAAGAGCTACATTAACAACCAGGGCCGGCGATTGTTATAGGCGAACTGGGCGGTTGACTAGGGCGCCAAATGTTTAGGGGGCGCCGCGGGCGCGCGCTCTAGTGTCACCCTTGACCTACTTCACATTCTTTACTACTTCCCATTAATCGAGAAATCAGAGTTAGGGTGATCATGTTTAATAAACTTTTTTTCGCTTCTCATTCTAAGGCGCCCTTCAGCCACACGTTTAATTAATTACTTGATTAAAACTTGATTGGCCAAAACTTGGTTAATTCAGGTGTGTCTGATTATTGTTGCCGTGACTACTGAGGTCAGGCACACCTGAATTAATCAGACAGGTATACCACCATCTGACTGACTACAGTATTAAATGTACAAAAGTGAGTAATATTGCGCGTTTCCCTAGCCCAAAATGGTACAAATAAAAATAAATAAAAGAAAATTGTTATAGAAAGTTTCATGTTTTAACATTCTTTTTTTTCTTTTCCTTTTTATTGTTCCTTTCAATTAAAACGTGTTTCTCCCCTGATACCCTGTATTTACATTGCAGGAACTCAACGAAACATATGGTCAGATAAGGGCCTTTGTTTCTTTTGACATGGACAAGGGAACCTCACAGGAGTAAAGGCAGTAAAACACCAAACACCTGTAAACACCAATAGAGTAAAAGACCACTGTATTGTAAAGCCTTCTTGATCTCATGGGTAATCAAGAAAGACAGTAGAGCCCGGGGATTGGGGGACAAGAAAGGACACTGTCATTTTGTCAGCCTTTTGACACAACAGGTGTGGGGACCGTAAAAGCTCAGGGAAGGGGGATAGAACAATAGGATTTCTAATAAACCTGCTTTATCTGGTTTTACTGGCTAAACGGACACTTACAAGAAGGGGCTCGGGGAAAAAGAGGTGTACAAAAGCTGTCTGTTGTATATGTCATTTAGGTCTGTGTTCCTATCACGAGGTAGCTGTCGCACTATTTTGTGAACAAGCTTCCTTTAAAAGAATTAAGATCTTTTAGAGTACAATTTGAATCTAATGCCTCTTACTATGATGCTGTTTGTTAATTAAACTGTTTTTGCCACAACAAAATAAACAACCCAACTAGGCTCAAGACATTACAAGGTGAAGACCTACAGTCTCCTACAAGTAAAAACAATTATGAGACCAAATTCCAAAATCCTGTGATCCAACTGTAGTGTGAGCCGGCAAAGAGCGGGTGAAAGTTACCTGTGCCTCTAAAATCAATCCGATTTGAATCTCGTGACACATAAATGCGCTCATCAACCCAATAACTTTATTTATCATTCATGTTATTGTAACGGGTTAAAGAAATTTGTGATGAATTATGCCACAATGTTTGTTCATGTTCTATCATGTTCCTAAAATATTCGTTAATTATAATGTATCAAGTGCATCTAAGAAATGGATATGGCGACACCTACAGGCGAATAGAGTATCGCCATTTTCTCTTCAGTTTATGCGAGTTTATACTATTCAGTTTATACTATTCTTGAGGAGAATAGTAGGTGGAAAATCTCTGTGTTGTCAGTGATGACTTTACTTCTCTTTTAAGATCAGAATTGTTCTTTTGAAAGTATTTTATTTCATAATTACGTCATAAGAGACATAGAGTTGATGAATAATTTATCTTATACTGAAACTCATTGTCCAGCTCATTATGAGCACATGGTTTTCGTTGTATTTCCCGTTACTTATATTCTCATGTAATTTACTTCATATTTATTTTTGACAGTTATGTGACCGGATGAGCTGTGTTTCAAGTCTGTGTGGTGTTATTTCACATATCTCCAGAGGGCTATTTCACAAAACCAAGATAGCGGATTAAGCCGGGATTTTCCAAATATCCTGGCTGAATTAAGCCGGGACTTGGTTTCACGAAAGCAGTAGCACATAAGTTACCATGGCGATTTATTCTGTGCAGCTAGCCTGCTCCAGACCAGGCTAACAGCCAGGCTTAGTCAATCCTCGTGCCTTATCTGTTCAGTCAGCGGTCACGCCGATCAGAATCCAATGTGTTTTGTCAGTTATATATGTGTTCAGCGCAATTTTATCAGCCTGCATTAAAATACCTCAGATACATATTGGCATTCAGTCAAGTATAGCCTACTATTATTATTGTAACATTATGATGGTAGCCTACCATTATTAACTATAATAATAATTATCCATATGGGCATTGTTACTGTTCAGTTGTGTTTTTGAGGACTGCTGTTCTAAGTTTGACAGATAGGTCTTTAATAGGCTATTGTATGTGATGAGGGAATTAGAGAAATGGCTGATAAAGAAGCAAAAGTTTTTTCAATCAAGTCAGGCAATATAAGTAGCTCTAAACACATGTTTCGTCCTTTACAATGGCATGCCCATTTTTGGATGACATCTGATGAAGCACTTATATCTGAGAAGGCCTTTCAGACGTGAAAGAGTGTTTCGGGACAGGTCCGACCCATTGGCTTTTCCCGACAATTACCTGCAAGAGCGTTAGGGTAGAGTCGGGGAAAACGCCCCCCTTAAGGAAAATGTGGCATTACTGTAAAACAAAACATAAATGTGACTAGAATTGCCATCCCAGTTTTGAGTGTCTTTGGCAGGAGTTATTTACCAAATATTAAAATTGCTCAACCTTCATAATTATTATTTTTTTGACTGAAAATATGGGGTGGGGTAAAATGCCCCCTTTCTTACCAACCAGTTTCCTTCATAGATCAACAGCAAAATGAACATAATTTTTAATCTCTAAAAGTAAAAGGCAAGTAATGCAACAACATAATATACCTATTAATATTTATTTCAGGAATGTACAAAACAGCCAAATTTCTAACATTTGAATATTTTGATTTCTACACGAGGCCTATAATTGATGTAGTATTTGTTCATCACTATCATCAAGAAAAACAGAAAACCCTAAATAAATATTAAACATAAATTAGTATATTAATAGTGAAATATATTACATAAATGCATTAAAAGTCACTGTTTTATCATTGGGTCACCTAACCACCTTCCATCATTGCATTCACCAAGCTAGCTAGCTAATGCTCACTTGAAGTAATTTTTTCATGTTTTGTTCAAATATTTTGATTTCACCGCCTAGTTATACTGCATTAAAGTGTAAAATAAAGACTTTGATGAACAGAAATACACTCACCGGCCACTTTATTAGGTACCCCATGCTAGTAACGGGTTGGACCCCCTTTTGCCTTCAGAACTGCCTCAATTCTTCGTGGCATAGATTCAACAAGGTGCTGGAAGCATTCCTCAGGGAGTTTGGTCCATATTGACATGATGGCATCACACAGTTGCCGCAGATTTGTCGGCTGCACATCCATGATGCGAATCTCCCGTTCCACCACATCCCAAAGATGCTCTATTGGATTGAGATCTGGTGACTGTGGAGGCCATTTGAGTACAGCAAACTCATTGTCATGTTCAAGAAACCAGTCTGAGATGATTCCAGCTTTATGACATGGCGCATTATCCTGCTGGAAGTAGCCATCAGAAGTTGGGTACATTGTGGTCATAAAGGGATGGACATGATCAGCAACAATACTCAGGTAGGCTATGGCGTTGCAACGATGCTCAATTGGTACCAAGGGGCCCAAAGAGTGCCAAGAAAATATTCCCCACACCATGACACCACCACCACCAGCCTGAACCGTTGATACAAGGCAGGATGGATCCATGCTTTCATGTTGTAGACGCCAAATTCTGACCCTACCATCCGAATGTCGCAGCAGAAATCGAGACTCATCAGACCAGGCAACGTTTTTCCAATCTTCTATTGTCCAATTTTGATGAGCTTGTGCAAATTGTAGCCTCAGTTTCCTGTTCTTAGCTGAAAGGAGTGGCACCCGGTGTGGTCTTCTGCTGCTGTAGCCCATCTGCCTCAAAGTTCGACGTACTGTGCGTTCAGAGATGCTCTTCTGCCCACCTTGGTTGTAACGGGTGGTTATTTGAGTCACTGTTGTCCTTCTATCAGCTCGAACCAGTCTGGCCATTCTCCTCTGACCTCTGGCATCAACAAGGCATTTCCGCCCACAGAACTGCCGCTCACTGGATGTTTTTTCTTTTTCGGACCATTCTCTGTAAACCCTAGAGATGGTTGTGCGTGAAAATCCCAGTAGATTAGCAGTTTCTGAAATACTCAGACCAGCCCTTCTGGCACCAACAATCATGCCACGTTCAAAGTCACTCAAATCACCTTTCTTCCCCATATTGATGCTCGGTTTGAACTGCAGGAGATTGTCTTGACCATGTCTACATGCCTAAATGCACTGAGTTGCCGCCATGTGATTGGCTGCTTAGAAATTAAGTGTTAACGTGCAGTTGGACAGGTGTACCTAATAAAGTGGCCGGTGAGTGTATGTTACTGTAGTAATTATGATAAAGAGAAACTATGCCCCTTGGGGGGCGTTTTCCCCGACTCTACCCTACTGCTTTTCTGGGGATGGGCATCTGCTACCTGTGCTGACTGTTGGGTCCCAAAATTATCAGACACTTACCAGTTTTTTCATACATATTTTACAATAATTCATACGAATCTGTACGAGTGCGGTCGTAATATTTAGACACCTAATAAAATGCATACGAATTGCTGTGAGATCGGATTGATCTATACACAGTATTTACCTCAATTACATCAAATTAAAAACATCAAAATTAAATTACAGATAAATTAAGAGTAATCCCTTGCTTTACATTTTCAATGAAAAGTAATGAAATTACAGTAACTAATTACTTAGTAATTAGTACACCCAACACTGGAAGTATGGCGCACGCAACTTATCCATAGTAGCATCAATGAATCTGTGATGGACTGTGTGGTCTGTTGAAGAAAGCTGTCGGCTCCCACTTATCTGAATGACTTACACCTGGCTTGACATAGCCGCTCCTCCTGAGCCTGGTTTGGCCTTTGTGAAACTGATAAAGCCAGGTGGTCACACTAGCTCAAGCCCAGCTTTATCTCTTATCCTGGATTTCTAAATTCTGCTTTTGTGAAACAGCCCTCAGATCGCTGAGTTCACAAATATTATTTTACTGTTTATTAATGTTTTTACTCAACATTTGTGCAGTTTTTGGAGGATTTATGATATCTTTTAAATATCTTTTAAATATCTATAAATTAATAAATAAATATTTATTTATCATTGGACTCAAAATAGACAAAATTCATCATCAAAATCAGAAATAACACAGAACACAGACAGAAATTAAGTGGCACACTTCCAAAAATGAAAAAGACATCCACAATCCAAAATTATCATGCTCACACACAAACACACACATATAGAGGAATACAATATACAGGAATACATACAGACTATAAAAACTGTTCGCTTATCATTTGTAAAATAAAATACTCTAAAATGCAGAACCACCGCAAAAAATAAATTGGTAACACAAAGACACATTGAAAATGTGCACACACACACACACACACACACACACACACACACACAGGAATACATTTGTAAGGCTATAAAAAAGATAAGAGATTAGACCAACTATTGTTCCAAACTATTGTTCCTAGTTGTTCGATTCTCTTCCCAATTTACTTTTTTTTTTTTACAAATATTTTATTTTTCCTGCTTTATTTACTAATTTGTTACTGCTAATTTGTTACTGCTGTTCAGTTGAAATAAATTATCAAATCTTAAGACTCCAACATTTCACTTTGTAACATGTTGTTCAGGTTTGATTCTAATCATAATGTAACATTATTGAAAAACTGTTGTTGTTGTTTTTTTCAGTACAAAAACAAATGCTAAACTTTGACAAAAAGTATTTTATTTTTGTTATAATTGTGATTTTATAATATTTAGATATGAATCCAACTGAATCCAACTTTAGAAACTATATCTTTTAGTAATTCAAATAGTTTATAGGCCTAGTGGAGCTCTATAGCCATCTAGTGGATAAAGTGACTTATTACAAATTTTAACCTGTTTTTTTTTTCAAAAATTAGGCAAAAATCTTACATTCAACCTTGTAAAATTATCCATGGTATCCCCAGGAATGAAAGTTAGAAATCTGGGTCTTTTATAAAGTTTATTTAACATAAAATGCAGTTTTTTTGTAAAAATCCTATTTAAATAAATATTTATTTATTTATAGAAATAAAAAATAAAAAATCATAAATCCTCCAAAAACTACACAAATGTTGAGTAAAAACATTAATAAACAGAGTAAAATTATATTTGTTAAAAAACAATACTATCCTGTTTCAAAATGAAATAATATTGTCTGGGGTCCAGTAGACCCCGAAGACCAAAATTGTTCCTTTTCTTGAAGACCATCAGAGGGTTAAGCCTGTACCAATATTTTTTGAAAAAGGACTACCTACAATAGACTGGTGGCTTGTATACTGAATAGAGTTTTACTTTGTCACTAAATCCATTATTTTGATTTAGCTTGATCCATAGTAGACTTATGGTTTCTTCACCTCTAAAACCTATCCATAGTAGATCCATGTTTTTTTCCACCTAGTGGCAGTTCATGTTCGCTTAAACCAGTCGGATCTAGGCGCTTACTTGCCACTGCTCTAAACCTAATCATAGAAGATCTATGGTTTTGTCCACCTAATGGTGGTTCACGTTCATTAAACCAAATGGATCTAGGTGTTCACCAACTACTACCCTAAACCTAACCATAGTAGACCTATGTTTTTTCCACCTAGTGGCAGTTCGTGTTCGCTTAAACCAGTCGGATCTAGGCGTTTATTTGCTACTGCCCTAAAACCTAACCATAGTAGACCTATGTTTTTTCCACCAAGTGGTGGTTTGTTCGTTAAAAAGCGGATCTATGTGTTAACCTACCATTGGCCTAAACCTAACCATAATAGATCTATGGTTTTTTCCCACCTAGTGGCAGTTCGTGTTTGCTTAAATCAATTAGATCTGGGTGCTTACTTGCCACTGCCCTAAACCTAACCATAGTAGACCTACCCATAGTAGCCCTATGGAATACTAACCTTGTAGGTTTAAACATTGTGACTAAACCAGTTCTATGCACAGGGGCGGTTCTAGAGGCGGGGCCACAGGGGCCTGGGCCCCTGCTGAAATCTGATTGGCCCCCCTTCCATCAATCGTCGACGAGAAGAGCAACCGGAGAATTTTTCCACAACGATCACAGATGCAATTCCACCCCCAAACAATTGGCGGCACTGCGGTAGTAATGTGCCAATGTAATTTGGGAGAAGAAGCAGTGCTTGAAACTAATGCGCAAAATCGATGAACTTTTGACTACCAGAACATCAGCGGTGATGTTGCCTGTACACAGGAGACATAATCCATCAAACAGTAATCCAACTTAGAGACAACTTTTGGTGATTCACAAATCCTTGTGTTGGTTGTCATTAAAATATGAAAGTATATTTTAGCTGCTGCTCTTACTTATTTTAGGTTTGTTAACTTAATTGTGGAAGACTTGTTAAAGTTGTTAGCAATGTTAACATGTTAAGATAGCGCTGAGCATATCATCATATAGTGAGCATGAAAAAAGGGACAGACACAGGGAGCTATTCAGAGTTTTTTATTTATTTATTTTTTTACAAGATTAACCCATGATACACATATATATCTATGATGATACTACTAAAAGTGATGGTTAAAGCAAGGGGAGGTCAGAGGACAGAATTAACCAGCAGGCAGCTGAAGACCAGGGTAGCCCAAACCCCTCTTCACCAGATCAGAGAAAACATGATGTAGGCAAAGCCAGATGATAGAAACACAATGTAATGTATTAAATGGTATTCAATGAAACTGGAGAAATGTACTGCTTGCTGAGGGTCTGAACATAATGACGCCAAAATGGATGTTTCTGCTAGCAGCTAGAACCAGAAATGTTAGCAATAACTGCTCATATTAACATAATTTTCAGAAGACTCAGTGGTTTTGTTTGATTGTTTTTCATTTGTTTGTTGTAGGCATTCCCTGGTGCCTAGCAGAGACGTTGTGCTGCTCCACCTGGACCTGATGGTATGCTTATATTTTCATCCTGTTGAAGTTCTCAATGGACATTTAACAAATTATGCATTAATTAACAATAATTTACTGTTTATAAGCAACGACATGATTATGAAACTTAAAATGTTGAATTCAGAAAGAAGTTATAAAAAAAAATTTTTTTTTGCTTCTCTCCAGACATTACCCAGTCCAGAGCAGATGGTCCAGTGCAACCTGTCCTCAAGGTTTACCCCAAGACACAGCACAGGAGCAGAGCATTCATTGAGACCTGGTACAAAGACTTTACGTGGCTGCAGTATTCTGTGTTTAGAGCACAGTATAAATTAAAAAATAAAAAAAATAAAAAAAATCATTAAGAACTTTACTGGTTCTTAATGAACTTTACATTTTATTGAAAAATTAATAACTGCCAAACTGTATTTGCACCGTACTGAATAAATTATTTTGTGTGCATGAATGTACCCTGTACTTGGCCCCTGATTGTAACATCTGGCCCCTTAATGGCCCCTGTTACAAAAAAATCCTAGAACCGCCACTGTCTATGCCTTAACCTACTCTTACTCTAAACCTAACCATAGTAGTCTTATGGAATACAAACTTTGTAGGTTTGGTATTATTGCTAAATCAATTTAGATTTGTTTTTGTCGACTCTTGCTGTGAACCTAATCAGAAAAAAAATTAAGGTTGGCATACCTAGGTAGTAGACTGTTTTTTTTATTGATCCATTAGGATTTAAGCTTAACCCTTTGGATTGAGTAGGGCCCTTGTCCAAGTGTAATAGAGTCTATACTCAATCAAATAGTGGAATCACAAAAGAAAAAACACAGTGATTCGATACCCACAGGGGAGACAAGCGTCGGCCAGTGCTTTTCCTCAGTCCCGGAACCCTTGTGAAAAACCAGGAGGGGGAAGGGCTGTTGTAATATCCTCAATAAACCTAACCCTAAGAGCTGGGCCTTTAACACACAAAATATTCTCGAGGAGCATTATGAATCTTGCATTGATGAGCTCTCTCAGAAAATTCATGCTCTTAACAACCACCATGATTGGCCAAAAGCATTTGAGGTGGCAACTGGCTGGGCCAATAAGAACTACCAAGAATGTATTAGTCAGGAGACAATTGAGCAAGCAAAAAAAATCATTCAATCAGAAATGCCAAGTTCCTCCGGCCTAAAACCACACGTGCACCCACATATACGGACAGGGCTGGACTGGGACAAAAAATCAGCCCTGGACACTTCATCCAGACCGGCCCACTATGCACACACACACACACACACACAAACACACACACATCTATACGTGCATTAATCTGCATGTAAAATTACTGATTAGATTTTATTTACTATCAGAACCAAGAAAAAAATATTAAAATAATAAACAAATAAAATGGAAATGATTTTATAAGGCTTTATTGTAAATAACTGGTCTTAATTTATGTGCCGCTTATTATTCTAATAGAATATTCTTAGGATATTTCTAAGAATATTCTTAACCTACTGTAGGTCCTGGCAGTGATGTTTCACCTCATGAAATATAGTTTATATAGTATACCTATATTTCATTTATACTATATCATTTATATAGTGTATATATATATATATAAAAATCATTGTTAAAGCTATTAGTCAAGAGCAGTGAGTTATTTATCTTTGTCTTTTGTTCACATTTAGCCTATGACACATAAGGCTTCTGCCAGGCACTTTGCCAGGGTTTGGCGCTGCTCTGTGGCTGCCTCGCTGCTTTCACGTTAGGCATTTGTTTTGTTTGTCTGTCTGTTTGCCACAACATGGATCTTGTTTTATGGTATGTGATTGGACTGCTTGTTATGATTTTAAACACATACTTTGCTCAAGGAAGCAACTTCGACAATGCTGCTGGCGGCGGCAAACCCTGTGAAATACGATACAGCAGAGAATTCCTATTGCTGCTCCGCAATCACATCCCCCCGGACTATTTAACTGTGGACTTGATACCGAACTGTCTCAAATCCAATCCTAAGGAAGGGAATAATCGGTCGAAACGTAAACGTGGCCGTAAGAGTGGTATTCGACTTCGACTGAAGAGGATGAAAAACAAACTCCCTTTACCTACTACACTGCTTATCAACGCGCAATCACTGAGAGCGAAGACAGAGGAGTTATCGGCTAACACCCGCTTCCTGTACGAGTATAGGAGCGCGTGTGTCTTGGCAATCACTGAGACTTGGCTGGATAGTAACATCGCGTCCAGTGAGGTGGAACCTTCAGGTTTCTCGGCGTTTAGGACCGACCGAGACCCCAACATCACCGGGAAGGCTCGCGGAGGCGGAGTCTGTTTCCTCATCAGGGACGAGTGGTGCCGGGCAGTTACGGTGAGAGAGAAACTTTGTACTCCTGACATCGAGCTGCTGTGTGTTTCTCTGCGACCCTTCTATCTGCCAAGGGAGTTTCCTCAAATTTTCCTTACAGTGGTATATATACACCCAAAGGCAAATGTCAACAAAGCATCAGAGATTCTTTTTAACCTCTCACAGAATCTGGAGTCACTTTCACCTGATGCTCCTAAGTTCATCCTGGGAGATTTTAATAACTGTTCCCTTAAAAAACATCTACGCACATACTATCAGTATGTTAAGTGTTTTACTAGGAAAAATAAGTCTTTAGACATGTGTTATGGAACCGTCAAAGACGCCTACACAGCATCCCAGCTACCACCACTAGGGGCGTCTGATCACACTGTGGTTCATCTTCGGCCTGTCTATAAGAGGCTACTGGAGAGGGAGAAGCCTCAAAAAAGGTCTGTCAAAGTGTGGAACAATGACAGCATTATGGCTCTGCAGGGGTGTTTTGACTGTACAGCATGGGATGTCTTTAAGAGCCCTGATATTAATGATCATGTTGTAGCAGTGTCTGATTATATTAACTTTTGTGTAGATTCTGTGATACCTACTAAGTCTTTTAAAGTATTTCCTAATGACAAGCCATGGGTGTCAAACAAACTAAAGAATCTTATAATTCAAAAGAAAAAAGCTTTTAGAAATCAGGATGAAACAGCGAGAAGGGACTCACAGAGGCAGATTAAACGACAAATACAGCTGGATAAGTATAGCTATAAACAAAAGATAGAGGCCACTCTGGCATCTGGTAATCCTAGAGAGGCATGGCAAGGAATTAAAATTATGACCAATGTTCCACACAAGGGCAGGGGAAATTCTCCACTGGTTTTGCAGAGTGATGAACCTGATCTGGCAAACCAGCTAAATACATTCTTTTGTCGTTTCGAGAGGGGAAATAGTATGGAAGCAACCACTGGGTTACCCCTTCCACTCCCTTGTCTCCCTCTCTCATCTAACTTCACCATCAAGGAATCAGAAGTCCTTCAGCTTTTTAGGAAATGTAATTCTCGGAAAAGCTCAGGACCAGACAACATATGTGGAAGGGTCATAAAACATTGTGCTGAACAGCTAGCACCAGTGTTCACTGACCTTTTTAGATCTTCTTTTAACCTTCACAAGGTCCCAACACTATGGAAAACATCCATAATTATACCAGTGCCAAAAACTCAGCGACCCACTGGACCAAATGACTATCGACCAATTGCACTAACGTCGCTGGTCATGAAGTGCTTCGAGCAGTTAGTAAAGAGGTACATTGTATCTGAAACTCAGCATCTCTTGGACCCCTTGCAATTCGCCTATCAGGCCTCCAGGGGAGTTGAAGATGCCATTGGGACACTATTGCACTTATTGCACACTCACCTTGAGAAACCAAAGACCCACGCTAAGATTTTATTTGTGGACTTTTCCTCGGCCTTTAATACTATCCAGCCCAGTATTTTGGCGGATAGACTGGCCTCAGAATTTTCACTTGAACCTGGCTTGATTCTTTGGATTGTTGATTTTCTTAGTTGTAGAATCCAGCAGGTCAGGACAGGAACTTCTCTCTCGGTCAAGATGTCTACTTGCACAGGCTCTCCTCAGGGATGTGTTTTATCTCCTTTATTGTTTATTTTATATACGAATTCTTGTACCAGCACTTTACCAAACAGGCACCTTATTAAGTATGCAGACGATACTGCTTTGTTGAGTCTACTGTATGATGATGAGGAGGATCATGGGCCAGTTCTTGACTATTTCTTAAATTGGTGTGAAAAGTCAAGCCTCCTTCTAAACACCACAAAAACAAAAGAAATGTCCATTGATTTTAGAATGACACAATCATCAAATTTAACTTTTATTAACGGGGACGCTATACAATCGGTTACAAATTATAAATATCTTGGCATAGTGATTGACCATAAGCTTAAATGGGATCTGTGGTCTGACCTCATCAGTACTAAGACTCAACAAAGAATGTACTTTTTAAAGAAATTGTCATCTTTTAATGTTCACAACAAAATGCTTCAGATGTTTTATTCTTCTTTTATTGAAAGTGTGTTGGCCTTCTGCATCATCTGCTGGTTTGGAAATGCTACTGAGGCACAGAAGAAGTCTGTAAGGAAAACAGTAACACTGGCCAGTAAACTATTAGGGATCACGTTACCAAGTGTGGAATGCATTTACAGGGAAAGAGTAATGAACAAGGCAAAAACCATTGTGGGAGACAAGAGGCACCCTCTTGCCTCTTCATTCGAACTACTGCCTTCTAGGCGACGGTACTGCCTCCCTCTATTCACTAAAAATAGATCAAAGTCTTCATTTGTGCCTCAAGCAATTAAGCTTTTAAATAGCTAAGTTACATAGGTATAGGATACTCAGCTGGTCTGGTATTGCTTAAATCAAATAGGTAGTTAATAAGTGGAGGGTATGTGGAATTATGGGCTAAGTGTAGTAGTATGTGTCTTTGTATTTTTTTCTTTTATTTATTTATTTTTGTGTGTGTGTATGATGTATGTCGTATGTATGTTGAAATGCCTACTTGATTGCTATGCAAACAAATTTCCTCACGAGGACAAATAAATGTACTTACTTACTTACTTACTTACTTACTTCAGGGATACAAATTGAAAAAAAAAAATATATATATGTGCATATTTATATGCAAAATACTCCTTTATAGCTATTTGAAAGGTATGCACGTATGCAAAATACTCCTTTCGCTATTTTTCAAGTCAACTATGTGCTATTGTCATTAAATGGCTTTCCTGAGGTAACTCTGTAACGTTCTGTGACATAATTGTTCTCCTGCTGTTTTATTAATCTCTTTCCGTTGTTGAAAAGCACTGATTGATATTATTTATGAGGCATATACCGTTTGATAAGTTGTAGGCTATTGTATCTTATCTTTAAATAAAAAGTAACAGATGATCGGTTTACTTGAACTGAGGCGCTAAAGCAACCTGTCACGTTATTTTCTAGCGGCAAAACGGTATTGTCTGAATTTCGTAATAAAATGGACAGAACCAGAGAGCTGAGAATTTTAAATGTCATTTATATCGATCAGTGAGTGGAGGCCTATTACAGCTGGAATATCGTAGCATGCTTAAACAAAACAATGCAGAAGGCTACGTATATCATTCTAAATGTCTCACCTCAGCAGCCAGGCGCGCCCTGCTGGCATCTTCACTAAAGTCCAGCAAATAATTCATTTATTTTAACACATTTGGTGGCATCTGCCTCAAGTTATTGTCGTTGTCTTGTCGTTTTTTCTCTCTCGACTTCTCGGTCCCCCTTTACGTTTAGAGATGTTACTCTTTTGACATGAATTTCGTTGCACATCATCACATCGCATCACTGCAGTTGTTGTAAAGCGGCCGCTTTTCAAGTCTAGATTTGAACTTGATTCCGATTGGCCATCAGACCTGTTAGTCTCGCAGCTCGCGTCAGCTTCATGCGGCTTCATGAGAGAGACACATGCCCGGAATTGGACAATATAACAATATACTTACGATAGAATAGGCTATATTTACAATTAATAATGATTTAAAAACAAAATACATAACGCGCCGGGCCGCCGGCCCAACCAGACCGCGGCCCACCGGGAATGTCCCGGTAGTCCCGATGGCCAGTACATGCCTGTATACGGAGATAGTAGCACAAGGGGGACACACATCCCAGACCACCACCAGTGTAACCACTACTACTACCACTTCCACCACTGCACCAGTGGCGCACACCACACCACCACAGGTCACCCCTACTGTGCCGGGTAGTATATTGTGTCAAACTATTGAAATACAGACCTCGCCGAGCTTACTTAGAGGACATGAGACCACATCCGTTTCTCCTCCAAGAAGAGAGGATTGGTCCTTTGAGGAAGAGGCCCCTCCTGTTGGTCTCCAACCCACGCTCCGGCCCATACAGGCTTTTGAGCTTAGTCCTCTTGAACAGCGTCCAAGCCCCACCAGTTGCAAACCCCCACCATTGGAACCCACGGAGGCTCAACCCTCTGCTGCTGCGGAACCCGAAATAAATCTGGGTACTCCGGAGCAGATAGTGGAGTCTCCTGTGGCTCCAGTAAGCGAGGCTGATTCTGGTCCATGTCCGTATCAGACAGCAGCTTCTCTTCAGGGCAGTGAATCACTTCTCAGACCATTAAGAGACACATGTTGCAACATCCTCTCCATTGTCTCGTTTTCTGAATGACATTTGTCAGTGCGTAGGATCCTTACTAAAAGTGTACATGCGCCCGAAAGCCAAACATGGCGTACGGCAAAAAATATTCAGATTTATGCCAGAACCTGCGCAGAATTCCCTTTATAAATCCCAGTCAGCGGAAGAATGTGCGCACATGCGTCTCCTTACAACGCCTAGTTTAAATATGTAGATCCTCATCTGCATATCATTTGCATGTGATTATTCATCTGCGTGATACCATGTTAACGTACAAGACGTTAGGAAAATATGAAATACAGATGTGCTGTGTCACAATAAATTATTTCCTATATCTGCCTTGTTTTTCAATGAATAAATCAAATACATTTCAGAGAAAGATTTTCTCAATCTTTTCCACTGGCCAAATAGTAGGCTATTTTTAATAACTTTATATTTTTAATGGAAACAGATAGACATGGTTGTGCATTATTTGCATGGAATTATTTTCTCAAGACAATCTGCTATTATCATGATTAGCAATTATCTCTAGATAAACCATTAAAACACTGCATGCCAGAGGGAAAGTGTTCAAAAGCATTGCATCCACAACAAATATATATTTGTATTTATTGAATATATATTTTTTGTAACTTCACAGTAATGATTTCATGTACTTTAAGTGTTTAACTCCATTAACGAGAATGGCATATTTAATCTAAATGTTTATTTCAGAAGTAAAACTGTTTAAATCGTTATTTCATTTATTTAAACTGTTATTGAGAACGTGCACTGTATTTATTAGCCTACTCATGAAGATATACGGTTCATCTGCCGTTAGATTATGGGCGTCAGTTTCACTAAACGGGTTGACAATATATTGTCAACCTTTCGCGTTCACTGGTCCTTAATGATGACCAGACCTCATGCTTAAAGGTCTCTCATTTATCCCTACTCCGCACAACAAAACTCAGAAAATTGAGCTATTAACAGACTTACAGGCATACCATCGTAGAGTGAAATTAGAAACTTTTTTGAAGGGAAGAAAAGTTCAAAAAGAAAACTTTTTTACTCACTCAAAACTTCCTTTTACCTCGGATAGGACACCTGCCCTCTCCAGTTTACCGAAAGTCATCTCCAAATTAATAGGAGCTGACAAGTACGCATATAAACATTTGCATTGGGGACTCAAAGAGAAAGAAAACCTATCTGAGTGTGAAAAAAAGAGCTTTAAAAGAGCTACAGAGAAATAGAAATATTGTCATTAAACCTGCGGATAAGGGAAATGCAGCAGTCATTCTTGACAGAGACCAGCATATTTGGGAAGGAAAGAAAACTAGCAGTCAGGGAACATTATCGGCCTTTGAGTGAACCGATTTGCACTCAGACACTTGAGTCAAATGTGCTCAAAAAAAGTTATCAATTTTGCTCAGAAAAATTATTTATTGGGAGACTGTTCACCGAGACCTAGAAGGTTCTATTTGCTCCCAAAAATTCACAAAGAACCAGAAAAATGGAGCATTCCATTTTTCAGATTCCGCCAGGTGGACCAATAGTGTCAGATTGTAATAGTGAAACATACTTCACTGCGGAATACATTGAGCACTTTTTAAATCGTCTCTCTATCAGACACCCCAGTAATTTGAAGGACACTTGACCCTCCAATGCCCGCCTTTTCACAATAGACATTGACAGTTTGTATACTAATATTTATACTGTTAACGGCTTGAAGGCTGTCAAAAAAATTCATGGAGAAGTATCCAGATTCTAAAAGACCAGATGAATATATTTTGAAATTATTAGAGATCAATTTAACCAAAAATGATTTTGAATTCGACTCCAAATTCTACTTGCAAGATAAAGGTACCGCCATGGACAAAAAATTTGCACCCTCTTATGCAAACATTTTCATGGCAGATTGGGAAGAGTCAGCATGAGTCTCTGCACAAAAAAAAGCCTTTTGCATACTATAGGTTCCTCAATAATATCTGGGGTGTCTGGACTCACTCTCGTGAGGAGTTCACTATTTTTTCTGACCACTTGAACATGCACCATTAGTCCATCAAGATTAAGTTCACTGTTCACGACACAGAGGTGAACTTTCTTGATTTTGTGTCTTATAAGGGGTCTCAGTTTCCTTCTACAGGAAAACTAGACGCCACACCTTTCATGGCATCATAAAGTCACAGTTACTTCGCTTTAAGAGAATTTGCTCTGAGTCTTCTTTCTATTCTGCTACAAAAACTCTGTTCACAGCTCTGAGAGAACGTGGTTACTCTCGCACGTTTCTCAGAAAATCATTCAAAACCTTTGATAAACCCAAACCCCAAGCTACACTTGACATGCTCAGCAAAGACAAAATTATTCCTCTGGTGTCACATTTTTCAAGTTTGAGTCAGCAACTTAACCAGGCCATTAAAGAGAACTTTTCATCGTTCCTCACTTCCACACATTACTTGCAACATCATAAGCCAATTGCAGCCTATAGGAGAAACGAGAACATCCTTGACGTATTAGTACAGAGCAAACTACCTACACCTCCGCCTAAGGGCCGCATTGGCAAATGCAAGTACTTTGTGTTACTCAAGTGGGTCAAGAACACCTTTAATGGCCAGGTTTTTCGGTTGTCTCGTCCATTGTCCCATGAGTGTACTAATTGTGTGTATGTTGTGTTCTGTCTCAAATGCCGCAAGCAATATGTTGGCCAAACAAAAAATGAACTGCGTGTTAGAGCTTATCAACATGCACATAACATTGTGCACAAGAAAGAAAAACGCAGACATTTGGTCAGATATTTTTTGATTCATGGCCTTGAGCCCTTCAGAGTTACAGGTCTCTAGAGCAATCTAGGATAGTCCCTTGGTGAAAGATTGTGGTAATGAGAGGGCCCGGATTAAGCGTCTGGACACACTGTACCCGAGAGGCCTCAATGAGACTTAGAAACACATTATAGACTGTCATGTTTTTTCTATTCTTCACTTAAATAACTTTCCTCTCTTCTAAATGGCTACCCATTGTCTTTTACTAAAACTCTATTTTGAGCAACTATATAGACTATCTTTACTCTACACTTTCCCTAACAACTAACCATCACTAACCCTCTGGCGCATTACACTAGGGCTGGGTATTGTTAGGTATTTCACAATTCGATTCGATTTCAATTCTTGAGGCTTCGATTCGATTCGATTTCGATTCGATTCAATATTGACTTATTAGCTTCGATATCGATTCAATAATAAGTAAATACACAAGTTATTAAGTGCCTAAGTATATTTTTAAGTAATGTGCGCAGTTTTATTAATGTTTAAGAACAAATTGATCCCAGTCATGGTTTATTCAGCAGAATAAAAATGTACAATATTGTCTGTGTTGAATTCAAACACAACTGTGACAAGCACTGTACAGTGCTTTAACAACACCTCTAAAGTGCAAGTAACTAAGTAGTAGAAAGTATATTTTTTTCTTCCTATACATTCAAGTTATAAAAGAAATGTAAACAGAAGCACAAAATGTGCATACTCAAAAAAGTGCAATATTATATTCTAATTATAATTTTGTAAACAAAAACACTTAATAGCTGATCACAGTTAACAGCAATTGCGATTTATCAGGCCAATTCTAAGGGGGAAAAAATACTAACCTTTTTCCCTCTCAGAAGTTTATATCTCATAGACTTTATATCATGCATTTCTGACTTTATATCACGCAATTCTGACTTTATATCTCGCAATTCTGACTTTATATCTTGCAATTCTGAGAAATAAAGTCAGAATTGCGAGAGGTAAACTCCCAATTGTGAGAAAAAAAAAAAAAAGTCAGAATTGTGAGATAAAAAGTCGCAATTACCTTTTTTATTTTCCATTCTGTGGCGGAAACAAGCTTCCATAGTTCCCGGCTTACAGTGGAATCCAAAATGAGCCCAAACGTCGGCTTTTAATGTCTTGAATCAGGCTTGAACGGAGTGCAGCTGCTGTCCGTCATCGTGCTGTTTTGCTAAGGGCTAAAGCGCGACTTGTACAATGCTGAGCGCTCTCACTAGAGTGTAGCCCACAGCGCCGCCACTGGCCTGGATGGCTGAATCGATTCATAGGATTTGATGAATCGATATTGAATTGAGAAGCAAAAAATTGCAATGCATTGATGAATCGATATTTTTACCCAGCCCTACATTACACAGTGTTGTAAAGCCCTTAGTGTATGACCCCGCTGCCTTCAGTGCTAACCCTGACATCTAGAACCCTGGGGCAATTAACCCCAGGTCAATTAGCCCTATACTGGAGAGCCAGGGCAAAAATAGCCCTCTTCTTACTCTAAAAAATCAGGTCTATACTCAATATTAGGGTCAAAACAATTTTTATTAAGGGTCCACTAATTTTTGAGATCTAAAAATGAGTACTATTTTCTAAGAGAGGTTGTGAGGTGAATGAGAAAGTGAAAATATACATAGCAAAAATATACAAATTTACTCGCACAGCAACTACTAGCTGGCCTCCGTTACACATTCATAATGCATTTTCATCATATATTGTCATATAAAAATAAAAAAACGTATCTTAAAAAAATAAAAAATGCAAAAACATTTTTGTAAAAGACTAAATCCAGATGGGATTCAGAAAGATGTTCAAAACACAGCTTGAGTAGAACGAGTCTGAAACATGGAGCATCTGAAAAATCTCGAGTCTGTCTTTCTGAAACATTAGGCAGTTTTGTGTAAGATGTGTAATAGCACTCCTACCGTATAAAGCAAAAACACACAAGTCTGGTAATCTCAGTATTCGAAAAGCATGTTGGGAAAGTGTTCTCACGAACAACGGAAAATTCAGTGTTCAATGGGTAAAAAGTTCAAATACAATATCTTGAAAAAGGGATGTTTCATTTTTTGCCCAGTTTTATGTTGTTTTAAACCTGCATGAGGAATGTTGATTGTACGCTTGGAGTCTTTTTGAAAATATAAATTAAACAAACATAAGAGACACTTTAATGCAACTCTGCAAACTGGCAGCTTTAAAGTTTGCGTTCCCAAACCCACATTCAGCCTCAGCTTTAATCGGAGATCAGAACTAATTTCTCTTATTCTGGAGATGATTGGTTTTATTCTACAGAAAGAAAGAAAGGGTTGGGTTGGGTAAACCTTTGGGTCATAAGAACACAATATATACCATTTTATTAATATGTCCTTTTGTTCACTTCAAACCAACTCTGATCCTTCAGAAACTCTGCCAAGATGCTGAAGAAACCTTTGTTATTAAATCACAGCTGAAAAAGGCTGTACTGCTTTATGAAGTGTGGAAACTGCCATACCGCTTCAGCTTTCAGGAATCACTGATTAACTAATATCTTTCAAACATTATAAATGCTGAAAAATATCCATTTCTCTTCTGTGTCTTAAATAATCTGAGGCCAAACTTTCCTTCATGTAGATTGTTAGCTGGACCCTAACATAAAATGTTTGTTATTTTTTTTTTGTCAAACGCCTCTCCCATAATGAGCAAAACAGAGACCCAAACTGGTCTTAAAAAAGCAAACGGCCCAGAAGAGACTGGAGCTGACAGGAGGAAACATTATATTACCATACCGCAGGAGGAAAATGACAGAGATAGAGAGCGATCTGAGTGTCAGACAGACACTGATTCTCCACAAGAGCTTTTAAAAGCTTCTGTCCTCCATTACAGCTGTGATCAATGAGTCTTCCAGCATTCTGATTGGTGGAGGACGACGAGTGGGAGGAGCCTAGAGTAATCAGCTCCTTCTTTTCCAAAGTTTTCTGGTTAAAGTCGGTGAAATGGGGAAGTTTTGTAAGATTTGTTCAGACTGTGAACAAATCTATGAAAAGTGAGATTTTTTGCACAGTGTCTGGACAGTGACAAACACATGAAGTGTGTTTGAAAGAGCAGAACTTTAAATCCTTCAGGGGCTTAAAAACAATCCATTCAACAATTTCCCCCAAGGTTTCCCTTAAGGCTGGCATTCACTGTGTGATATATCTGTGTGACGGTCCAATCGTCGAGCTGCGATTTGTCTGCTCACATTAATGTGTGAAATATGAGCGATGAATCCCTGTGCGGGGTTTGCCCCAATAGACCATGATATCGTGTATCCAGAGATTGATATCCAGAGGATTTAGCATTTCCAATTTATGTATTCTATTATAAACCCTTTTACAGTTCACGTGATCAAATAGTTGCGTGCGCATTTTGGCAACGGAAGTGGTGTTGTTTCCCACTGGCTCTAACGTGTTAGCAACTCTGAAAGTTTTTCAAAGCGGTTTCCCAGCATCAAAATGTCTGGTTGTTGCGTTTACGGTTGCACTAATCGATATTCCCCCAAGGCTTTATAGGAATCCGGCAGGATCACGGCCGTTTCAGACGAACCGGCGGCGCCTCTAGCTGCAGGCGATTAAATGTGTTGATTGGAGCGAGGACATGATAAAAAAAATGCTCACGTCTACATTCACAGTGCTTTTCAACTTCATTTGTAATTGTTATTAGTAGTTTAATTGCAATGTATGCAAGCAACATAGTTACTATTAATAGCATTACAAAATAAAACTTTAAACAAAAGTGCGTCAACACAGCAATCAATAACAACATAAAATGTAAGGACAAGGATAAATGTAGGTCTGGGTGAAGAATAAGAATAAATGTAGGAAAGAATGATGGAAAAGAATGAATGTCGGGAAAATGAAGGAAAACAAATGTAGGTCTGGGTAATATGGTTGATTATAAGCCTCATACATCGTTGTCTTGTTCTCAAATAAATACACATTCATATCTCGCCACTGTATATTTGTCCATCTGCTAACGTCTTTTATCCACTCCACTACAGTACACGGATTTGGCAGCCCGATAACATTTGATAAAGTTAACTTTTTGAAATAACTTTCTCTGTTTGTGTTGCTTAATCCGCTCACGTAGCTCGACACACTGCTGATTCTCGCCATACTTCCGTTGCCAATATGCGCGCGCATACGTAGCCGTCATCATTGTGTACAAACAGTAAAAGGGTCTATTATTATTAGGTAAGGCCTATTAAATTGATATTTGTCCTGCAATAATTTCATAGCGCATCACAGCATAACGCACTGCGAGGATAATAAAAGATTAGATAGATTAGCTTACTCCTCATTACAAAGATTTTAAAACACTTAAGTAGATTATACAATGAATTATAGCTTGTCGGTTTTTACTTTCACCCTCTGTATTGTGGTTAATTGGCGGGGTTCGAGACTTCTTCACCAGCATAACTGTCGTGCAGCGTTTGCACATTGCTTGTGTGAAATGTAAAAAACCTCCATTGCGACTTCATCGTTTTTCTTCATCATCAATACAAATGATGGATAATGGTTCACATTTCCCATGATAATACAATTAAGTAAATAAAACATAAATAAATAAAGCAAATAAAGTGAAGATTAAAAGTTGAAAGAAGTAAATGAATAATCAAGCACTAGTGAATAAAAGAGGCACTGGTGAATATGTACACATGGCTTAGAAGACGTGTGGAATATTGTTTATCCGTTGTGCAACACAAACTGGAGGAATGCAACAGTTTGTAAAATTGCAGCTAGTTTGATAGATACAGAACTTAAAG
Organism: Pimephales promelas; assembly: GCF_988280905.1. NCBI lineage: Eukaryota > Metazoa > Chordata > Actinopteri > Cypriniformes > Leuciscidae > Pimephales > Pimephales promelas. The sequence goes on along the minus strand of NC_142792.1, from coordinate 29,440,631 downwards.
GGCATTTTGCAGGTAAAGAAACATCTAAATTAATACATAACCTTGTATGAAAATACCATATGAAAAGTTAATGCAGGATTTAAAATGTTAATTTAAATTTAAAATGACATGAGAGCACCAATTTAGTAGATAATGTAAGCGTTTCTTCAGTAAGAGCGGTCGTGAGTCAGTGTTTTCGGTAGTTTTTGTATTTTAATTGATCATCATCATGGTAAATTATTGTGTTTGTGGAGGTTGCAGAAACTCCAGACTGTCAGGACATTGAGTCCACAGGTTTCCCAGACAGCAAACTGACAATGAATCAACGTGGAAACGACGTCTCTCATGACATCGAAACAACGTTGATTTTGCTCATCGAATTAACGTTGAACCAACGTCAGACGCGGCATTCTTCAAAGCTAAATGAAAATCGAAAATTGGTTTGCTTTCATAACGTTGAAACAACGCGTTGATTTCAAGTTGATTTTCCGTTAGTTTTGAAAGAATGACGCGTCTGACGTTGGTTCAACGTTAATTCGATGAGCAAAACAATGTCAGATCAACGTTGTTTCGATGTCATATTTCCACGTTGATTCAATGTCAGTTTGCTATCTGGGTTCCTAACAGGAAAAAGGGCGGTGTATCTTTCTGGTGCAGAAAGACCTTTAAAACGGCAACATCAGCTTTCTTTTTGACTCTCTTATAAGAGAAGAGACACAACCCTAGGTATTTATCTGATACAGTGGCTAAATTAACGAGAAATTAAACTTTAGATGTTTCCAAACAGCCATCATTCATAAAGTTCTTTACTTGTAAGATTGATACTATAATAGAGAAAATTACAACCACGCAATCGCAACATGTGTGTTAGACCCATGTATGTTAGACCCTAGTATGTTAGATGCTTCCAGTTGTGATAGATCCTTAATATTATTAGATCAAGCAAAACATCTCGGAGCGCTGCTTGCTGGAAGGACCCGTGTTTAGTAATCCCAGAAGGTGCTCTTTTGTTGGGTATCAAACTTGTATTTACAGAAAAAAAGATCTGAGGCACTTCTGGTTAAAAAGCCTTTATTTAAACATGTATCACTAGAAACATTAAAACTGACAAAACATTTTAGAAATGTTTCTAGATTGAGCCTTAATATTATTAATAATTCATCATTTTCATTAGGATACATTCCAAAAAATGTTAAGCTGGCTTATATTAAAAACTCTTATTTAAAAAAAACACAACTTGATCCTAGAGAATTAATTACAGACTGATCTGGGATCTGCCTTTCCTCTCAAAAATACTGGAAAAGCAGTATCCTCACAACTATGTTCCTTTTTAGAAATAAATGATATCTGCTAGGGTTTCCAGTCAGGATTTCCAGTACCGTATCACAGTACTGAGTACAGTACAAATATAAATGATTTGCTCTTATCATCTGATCGTGCTGGTATCTCTCTTTTATTATTGTTATTCGATCTTAGTGCTGCATTTGACACTATTGACAACAACATCACACTTATCTGAGCGTTATCAGTTTGTAGCTTCAGTAGGTTCACTAAGTTCAGTATGGCGGACCACAAGGCTCAGTACTAGGACCGCTGCTCTTCACTCAGTACATGCTACCCTTAGGAGACATCTAGAGGAAGCTAATTGGGAGACAGAGATGGGGACATGATCAGGAAAAGCCAGGACTTGGCCTCGGGTCACCCGAAGCACAACGGCGCTATGTGTTGGCACGCTGCGTACGAGGCTATCGGTGTCAACTAACCAGCATCAATTTGATACATATTTGAACTTCATTGTGTAAGATGGGGGAAACAGACTACGATGCCAAACAATCCAGCTGTCGGACCCATCCCACCCATATGATGACAGGTATTAATGTAGTGAAACAATGTGGTGAAATGTAGTGAAAACTTAATTCTGAAAAAATTCGAATTATTGGACAAAAAAAACTTCCTCACGTTATAACCTAAAATACTGTCATCAGAACCTGTGTGTGTGTGTGTTCTTTGATACCAATCTTTCATTTGAGAGCCACGTGAATAGTATCTGTAAAACCGCATTCTTCCATCTTAAAAATATTTCTAAATTACGACATATGCTTTCAGTGACAAATGCGGAACAATTAGTTAATGCGTTCATGACCTCAAGGCTAGAGTATGTAGTAGTAGTAGTAGCCTTTATTGTCACTTAGTCACAAGTACCAGCGAAATTATCCATCAACCTGTCCATACAGACATACATACGATAAGACAAGCGGGTAGACAGGACAGGAAGACAGAGCATTGAGGAAGAAATACAGCATAACATGAGGAGAGGTGAGGAGAAAAAAAGGCAACCCTTTTAACCCCCAGACTATGCTCCTGTGAGGAGTACAGTAAAAAAAAACACCTCAGCAACATTGGCACATAATCAGTACACTCTACAACATGAACAGACAAGACTTGCAACAGGGTACGGGAGTGGGGGGTGGAGGAAACCCAACACACACAAGCAGCCATCCGGTCCTGCAGCCATTCTCGGCGCCCTGTCAGACTGGAGGGTACAAAGCGGCGAAGGCGAGGGATGGGGTGTGGGGCATGTGATTGCATTTCTGTATGTATGTGTAAGAGTTCGTGTATGTGTAGGCCTGGAGTGTCGCTATGCCTGGCATCATAATAGGTGCCTCAAGTCCGCAGATGTCATAGTGATAAACAGCAAGTTGCCATGTAGAAAACCTTGATCATGTCCCCCAGACAAAGTCAACAATCACCAGGTGTCCTGGGGAGTCGGGGAAGGGAGGCGAGAGCGGCTCACTGCAGTGCTCTTACGGGGGAGTTGTTGTCCCAACAGCGGCCTTGGCCAAGGCCAGTGCTAGTTCGGGGCGGCCGAAAACAGATAAGATTGGGGTTGTTTGGTCTTGGGGCGAAAAGCCGCATTCAATTTACACAGCTAATTCTCATAGTCTCTGGTCTCTGAAACGATCCAAATCCTTCTGCAAAGCTGTAAACTTCTCCATGATGTTATCCATATTCTGGTTCATAGACAGAGTCCCAGTGCTGAATGCTCTGCCCACCGCTTCATTCATGACGGGCAGCCTTGTGAGGCTTTGGACAGCTGTCACCGTCTTTTTAATTCCTCGATAAACCAGGGCGATGCCTAATCCAATCAGCAGAAGACCTGTTATCATGGTTCCGAATAGGTAGATATCTTCAATGTCCTCCACGGAAAGAGCCGCCAGACACACGACCCGCCACCTATCCCACGCGTCCATCGTGTAGCCAGCTGCGAACGTTCCGGCAGGGCAGTCAGGTTCACCCGAACCCAAGCTTCTCGTCGAGAAGATGGTGGCAATTGCTTTGAGAGACCAGTTGACCAAATCCATAATTTCTTAGTTTGGAGAGCAGTGCTGAGAGTGTCTCTCAAAGTACAAGACAGTAGACTTATGCTTATTAATGCTCTGCTGGGTGGTGTTGAAGATTTTATTATTTAGAAAATAGAAAGTAATTCAGCCATATAAGAATACACAATTATTTCCTCTGTGTGTGACTTTGGATGTCCTCTGTGTGTGACTGGAAGCCTGTAAAAAGACTTTTAATGTTGAGGCAGCAGAAAATTCTATTCTGAGAAGTCACATGGTACAAGACCTTCACCCAAAACTATCTATAAGTGTTACCTTCTATGGAAGAAGATGTATGTATATAACTCTGAACCCAAAATGACTCAGGAGCGCCAAAGGGCGGGATGGCCAGAGCGTTAGAGCACCGTTCTATGGAAAGGAACAGTGTTCGAAAATAAAGTCTAATTATTGACTTTGTGCACGAGAAAAATGCTAACTTCCGCCTTGAGGGCGGATGTTGGGTACTTCGGTTCCGGTTGCCGTTGTTTACATCCTACATCAGTGGACCGGCTATCTAAAGCTTAGCTATCTAAATATATTTGTCTAAAACTATGTTCGTTTGTTCATTGTCAAGTCAACCAACACAGTTTTCACTCATATTTGGGTGGAGCCAGGCGCTGCTGCATTGTGAAAAGTAAACGATATTTCACATTTTGTCACCGCACCCAAGCAGTCGCTTCACAGAGTGGAGCGTTGCGTATCCATGACAACTAGAAGGAAGTTTTTAGGCTACTAATTATTTATTATATTATACCCTTTAACCAGGAGAAGCCCCTGGGTTTAGAACCTATTTTGCAAGGGAGACCTGTTTAGAAATATGTGTGAACAGCCTAATATGTGTTAAACAGCCTAACTTGATAACGAACGAACCAACGTCTGATACCGTTACTCCCTGTATGACATGTATAGTGGTTGTCAACACTGATCTATATAATGACATTCTACATAGATAGTGGTTGTCAACAACATAGCCTCTGAACATCATAAACAAAACAATGGCCAACACAAACTGTTCTGGAAAATGCACTTTCTAACGCATGATTTTGACTTTTATAATGTATAGAGAGATATAACAGTTACCAAATCGCATAGCTTGAGCACGTAGCATGGCAACATTAATGTCCGAGTGATTCCACGTGTACCGCGTATGTACACGCCGTCAAATGTCCGAGCGAAACAAAACAAAATGTAGATATACATCTGGGGAGCGAAATTTCTTCCTAGGATAGTAGGAGTGACGGGTAGGTTTAGGGATGGGGTTGAGGTAGGTCATATGCTATATATATATACGTATATACAGTAATAACGTTAAGTCAACGGTATTCATAAACACGCTGAAAAGAGATTATGCGTGTTGATAGCATGCCAAAAATACGTGATACGTGTCATACATACGCAATTTCATGAGATCAGTCTGAGCACGGATGTTGTTGTGACTTAACGTTCCCTTCAAAATGATGCAAATACTGAGAAATGTAATATTTAAACCCCTTCTCTCTTGCTCTGGGGAGCTGGAGAAAAATCATTAGCCAGTCGATGAACATAATCGACTGTAATATTCGGCAAATGTTCAAGACATCTGGAGAAACATACATCCTCTACGTCGTCCATCAGGCTACCGGAAACTAGACACCCCATATCGGTTTTGCAGCCGGAACTAGCATATGCTAACGTGCACATAGTCCATTGGCATCAAAAATCTTTGCAAAAAAGTTATTTACAGAACAATTGAGTGGTTGCCCTGCACACTTAATAAACAAACTTCAGATAGTCCAAAACGCAGCCGCTCGAGTTCTTACCAGAACCAAGAAGTAAATCCATTTTAACTACAATATCTGACTTTCTGTTGCTCAGAGCGAATGACTTTAAATTAGAAAGTTGATCGGCTTGACGAGAACAATATACGTGGCAAGTTTTGTAACTGTAGGTAAAACGAGCAAAGTTATAACACACTTTATGTGTCCTTTTTAGTCATAAAATTCATTTCCTTGCCACGGCCAAACCGTTCGAGATATCAAAAATCCATCCGGAATTGAGCATCCTCAATGTCTTGACTTCATGCACACCGAGTTTGGTGGTGATTGAATAAATGTCCTAGGAAAAGTGCAAATTACAATGCATGCATTTCCCTAACAACCCATAATAGCCGACTTCCATTTGAGCTGTCGTAAAACTTAGAGCACGAAAGTTGTTTGGCCTGATAAGACCTATAAGTGTACCGAGTTTCATATTAATTCATGCAAGTGTGTTTGATTTACGGACAAGTGTCGAGCCACCCTGCCACGCCCGGGTACCAGATTCAGCCCGGCCCTGATGGCCGTGGGTTCTGACCTGTTTGCAATGTTTCAAGAGTTTTAGAGGATGTTAAGGCCCCCCAAAATGCCAGAGAAATCGCACACAGCAAATAAAGGGTTAAAATGAACCTGACAGGCCCCCCTCCTCTCACTCACACATACCCCTTTTCCACCGAAAAAAGAACTGGTTCGGAACTGGTGCTGGTTCAAAGTTGGTTCGGAGCTGGTTCAACTTGCAAACCCGTTCAGAACCTGTTTGCTTTTCCACAGACTAGAGCGCCCAGGGAATGACGTCGTTACGTCACTGTGTACGTCGCTAGAAATGCTTGCAAGTACATTGCTTTGGGATTATCTCTAACTCGTGTACCAAGAAAACTTTAAAAACAATTGAAATATTTAAGTCTTTTAATCTTTTCGTTTGATATGTAATCTTTTCTGATAAGTTATGTACCCCTGTCTTGTGTCTTTTTTTCTTTCCATTTATTTGTTCTATATCGTGACTTTTTTCTTCTTTGCTTATGTGTCAAAATAAATAAATAAATAAATAAAAACGCTTGCGTGTTTCTGCAGTTTCTCCTGGCTTTGCGATGGTCAGAAAATATGTTTAGGCAGACTGATCTCATGAAGTAGCGTGTGTATGACACGCCAATTCGTATTTCCATTTTTGGCGTCCTATCAAGACGCATAATCGCCTTTCAGCGTGTTTATGAACGCCGTTGACTTAACGTTATATAAATATATGACTTACCTCAACCCCATCCCTAAACTTAACCGTCACTGGGGTTAATGGCATTTATGACTGGAGATTTGACTGCGTGTTCGGACACGCGGAATGACGCGGACGTTAATGGCGTAGACATATACGCATACACGCGGACACACGCGGATAGCACAAAATGCGTGGAGATAACACGCCACCTGACTCGAAAGTGGCGTATATGTTTACGCAAAAGTCATGATGTCGTGTTGGTTTAGGACACATCTAAACCCGCCCCAGCCCCCGACGTAAACATTACGTGGTAAAAGAACGGTTCTAGTCCAGCAAAGAGTTGGTGCCGCTTTGGAACCAGTTTTCCCGGCCGCGAACCGGTTCTTTGGCTGTCGAAACACAACGAACTGGTTCACGCGCAGGCACCGGGTCCAAACCGGCTCTCAAAATGCTTTGGTGGAAAAGGGGCTACAGAGAGACACAGAGACTGGCCAAATTCTGAGATTTTCTCCACATTCAAACCAAAATATCTGACTTCCTCTTGGTCCGAGCTAATGACTATGAATTAGAAAGTTGTCCGGCTTGAGGAGTACAATGTATATACCGATTTTTGTAACTGTAGATAAAACTAACAACCCCACTTTTGTCAAAAGGTGGCGCTATTTAGTCCCTGCACCACGCCCGTTTCTGAAACTTTGCATATGTCTACAAATAATAAATCAAAGTCTCAAAACAGCTGCTCAAATGATAAATCAAATGCTCATATTATTAAATAAATCAAACTCTCAAAATGGCTGCCCAAATGATAAATCTCATGCAATTTTATTTCCTCATTCAGGAAAGCCTGAACTGTATCAAAATCACATTAAAACTCAATTGTATTTTATCAACCCAGTATAAAACTGTCTTAATTAAATATATAATTCAATGCTCAAATCATAAATCAAATAAAATTAAATACGTGGAGGAGGAGGGCCGGTTATCAGTAGCAAGTTCTACTCCAGGGTTTCTGCTGCATCCCTTAAAAGTTTTATCAATTTTTTGTCCATTTTATGTACATAAAACTCAGTGCTGTCGATAGGCAAACACTTGACAGTGGCTGAGGTTCGCATTCGTTCCGTTTCATTAAATCTGCCCAAGAACACATATTGGGAGATGGCATGCAAAAGTACAATTACACCTGGGCTTGAACCACCGTAGTGCTCATTGTCACAGATCTCTTCCGGCCGTGCCCACGCTACCTGACTGACACTCCTCATTTGCATTTGATTTATTGTTTGCCGTTTGGGGTTTGCGTTTGAGCATTTGATTTTCCATTTTCGATGTTGGTTTGAGCATTTGATTTAGGATTTGAGCATTGAATTAGATATTTAATTATGACAGGTTTATACTGGGTTGAAAATGGAAAAATAAAAATCAAATGCAAATTTAATTTTAGATACAGATGCTTTCCCGAATGAGGAAATCAAATTGGATTTGATCAGCTGCTTTGAGACTTTGATTATTTGACTATTTGTATTGTGTTAGGAAAGAACGTCTATAAGAGAAATTTGTTAAGTCAAGTTATTTGTAATGATGACACTATTGTTGTTGGTGACCTGAACTGGGACTGGCTAAGGCCGATATCAGATGCATTTAAAGAGCAGTGTGACATTTTAATAATAATAATAATAATACATTTTATTTGTAAAAGCACTTTACATTTTATTAAAAAACCTAATTAAAAAAACTAAAAAACTGTTGTGGAAAGGGGGATGTCTTGGCCAGAGATAGTTATACCAGAGAGTGAGGATGACTGAATTTGGTGTGAGGTGCCAATGAGAATTGCTTCAGTTTTGGAACTGTTTAGTTGGAGAAAATTCTGTTTCATCCACCCATTTTAAATTTGACTCATTTAATTAACACTCCTAGTACTCGGACAAATCATCACTCATTGATTTAATCCTGACCAATGCCCCTTTTGAGTACTCTGCTATAGGTGTTTTTGCGAATGATGTGAGTGATCACTGTGTGATTGCTGCTGTAAGAGATACTAAGGTGCCCAAGTCTGCACCTCGTATTGTTGAAAGCCGAAATATGAAAATGTTTGTTGAGCAGGGTTTTTTATATGATTTATTCTATTTTGACTGGAGTAGAATTGCCCTGATTGATGATGTGGAATTAGCCCTGACTTTCTTTCAAAACTGTTTTCTTGATATTCTTAACAGACATGCACCTATCCGTAAATTTAGGGTTAAGGGGCGGGACAATCCCTGGTTTACTTCTGAGATGTCAAATTTGCTCCATGAGAGAAATGTAGCCTGGGCAAAAGCAAGGAGATCAGATACTGATGCTGACTGGTTTGTTTTCAGACGGTTGCGAAACAGATTCACTTCACTTTTCAGAAAAGCTAAAGCTGAACTTTACTTATCTGAAACCACAGAGAATCTGAAAATTCTGGAAAACTATTAAGTCATTATCTGCATCAACTAAACCAACAGGTTTTCCACTGTCTCTAGTTAAGAATGGTGTTTCTATATCTGATAAAGTAGAAATGTTAAATTGTTTTAATGAGCATTTCATATCATCAGGGTTCTTGTTTGATTTTGTTGCCCCTATAGTGTGGAAGCCTGTAAACGACACCATTATTACTGCAGATAAAACTTTCAGTTTTAGCTCTTTCTCTGTTGCTGATGTTCATAAAGCCCTGAAGCAACTGAATCCTTGAAAACCTGCGGGCCCCGATCACTTAAAACCTTTCTTTTTGAAATTAGCTGCAGATATCCTAGCTGAACCTCTTACTCATATTTTTAATCTTTCACTGATCACAAACAAAATTCCCAAATTATGGAAGTCATGTTTTACCACTTTTGAAAGGAGATGACCCTACCTTGCCTAATAATTACAGACCCATTTCTAAACTTCCAGCATTGGCCAAAGTGTTGGAATCTTTGGTTAGTGAACAAGTAAAAGAGTATTTAAATGCTCAATCTTATCTAAGCATCAATCTGGTTTCAGGAAAAGACTCAGCACTACCACTGCTGCTCTAAAAGTAATTAACGATATAGTCAAACCACTTGATGATAAGAAAGCACTTGATGATGAGAAACACTGTGCATCTCTGTTCATTGATCTGTCCAAAGCATTTGACACTGTTGACCATAGCATACTAGTTCAGAGACTGATCACTAGGTATTTCTCAGCACTTTGTGGGCTGGTTTATCAACTACCTCGCTGATAGGACTCAAGCCACGCAAGTTGATGGCCTAACATCAAAATATCTGACCAACCGCTTTTGGTCTCGGTCTTGGACATTGAGGACTCGGGATTTTTTTTCAAGAACAGACAAGCATAGCTGTCAACCCTCCCTCATTCATCCTCGGATGCGGCGCCGCACGCGCTGTCACAAAAAAGCTGGACACAGTAGGGGTGTAACGGCACACAAAAATCACGGTTCGGTACGTACCTCGGTTTTAAAGTCACGGTTCGGTACGTTTTCGATACAGCAAAAAGAAAGAAATGCCAGAGAAATTTCCTATTTGTTAAAAGAAAAAATATTTTTAAATAAGTGTGAGTTTTCCTAGATCTTGAAACTTTCAGGTTTATAAATGGGGCTCATCTTTGAAGGATGAACAAATAATGTTTTGGTCATCACATTAAAAATAACATTTAAATATATATTTATTTATATAATATTTGAGTTTTGAAGTGCTGGAAAAAGATGTGTGAAGTACTTGAAAGCATTTCACCATTCCAGCCAAACTGGTTCCAGTTAGTGTTACTATATTAAATCCATGGTGAATGTTGCTGGTCTGTGGACGAAAGTATTACTAGTTCATTCACGGCACAATGTTTCTCCTGGTTACCACGTCAGCGCTCTTTGATCTAATAGAGATCTACGGTTAATAACGGAGAAATGTGAATGCATCTCACTAGATCTCGCAGCGATGTTATTGTCCGTTTTGCTGAGGTGAAAGACTTTATTTCATAACATAACATGCTTTAATCAAGCACGCAAAGTGGAAAAGGAGTGGCTGGGGCGCGGGGAGCAGTGCAGAGAGCTCTGGGTCAGCACTCAGCAGCTTGCTTGGAGCAAGGATCACAGCGCAAACCTGAATAGCCTATATCGATATGCAATATGGTTTAATTACATATCACATTTAAAAATATATATATTTTTTATATTGATATATCGCTCAGCCTTAATCTCAACATAACTTTTTTTTTTTTTTTATCCGAGCACAGATATTGACTCGTATTACTCGTATAATATTCGTACTCGACAAAAGTGCTTTATCCGTACCGGATACTCGTTTCAGCCGAGTATCCGGCTCAACTCTAGTTATTACCTCAGTGGCGAATTCAAATGTTTTCTTTACCGGAGCGCGGTGTGGTAACAGTGTTGCTTGATCGAGATCGGCTCGCGCTGCACAGATTTGCTGGTCCGAACTGATAAACGATCCATGAAGCACATAACGAGCACCCAGATAGCAAACTGACATTGAATCAACGTGGAAATATGACATCGAAACAACGTTGATCTGACATTGTTTTGCTCATCGAATTAACGTTGAACCAACGTCAGACGCGTCATTCTTTCAAAACTAACGGAAAATCAACTTGAAATCAACGCGTTGTTTCAACGTTATGAAAGCAAACCAATTTTCGATTGTCATTTAGCTTTGAAGAATGCCGCGTCTGACGTTGGTTCAACGTTAATTCGATGAGCAAAATCAACGTTGTTTCAATGTCATGAGAGACGTCGTTTCCACGCTGATTCAATGTCAGTTTGCTATCTGGGCAGCGCAGTTTCGTTCTGCTTTCATTACGCTTGCCATTTGATTTTGCGCAACGTTGTGTTGGCCGCGTCAGCACGAATTTTGCCGGCAGGAAAAATGGTCCAAGCAATGGTTCGGTTTGTATGCGTCCGAACCGGAAGCCTCGAACCGAAACGGTTCAATACGAATACCGTTACACCCCTAGTACACAGCCATGCGAAATGACCCAACTTGTCATTTTTAGTCGTCACGCTCGTGCGGACGCGTCGAGTATAAAGGCTTTACTCCGTGTCAGCGCACACTCTGATCGGTAAAGGTGCACTGACCTCTCCCAATCATCTCCTGCACTCAGCCTCCGAAGCACCACTAACACCCCCTGCGTTTCCCCAAAGCCCGTCGGCTTCCCTCATAAGCTGATATCAGAGTATTTAAACGTTCTCTATGATATATATACAGTGAGGCCAAACATTTTCTGTAATTTTAGGTACACTTTAACTACAAAATGAGAAACCGTGTCAGAGGTCAAACGTGTCCTGTAAGTCTTCAGCCGGTTTGCACACAGTGTAGCTGGTGTTTTGGCCCATTCCCCCATGCAGATCTCCTCTAGAGCGGTGATGTTTCGGGGCAAGACAGATCCCTCCACAAATGTCCTATGGGGTTGAGGTCTGGAGACTGGCTAGGCCACTCCAGGACCTTGAAATGCTTTTTACGGAGCCACTCCTTCATTGCCCGGGCGGTGTGTTAGGGATCATTGTCATTCTGGAAGATCCAGCCTAGGGCTGGGCGATATATCGCACGATATTGTTATGCGCGTCTAATCAGTAAAGCCGGTTCCTTGATTAGTAGTAAATCATCTTCACCTGCTTTCAAATTGACGATATGAGTGTTAAATTAACCCTCAAGAGTGTTAAAGTTAATGAGATAATTAAGTGATTAATTTAGTGATGATTGAGCATTATTGAAGACACCTGATGATCACAAGCAGAATCGCTGAAGGAGAAAATCACAAATTGTAAGCCACCGTTATGGAGATCAGTGTTTGCTTTAGTTGGGCTCTTGACACTTTTACTTTCACTTTAAACTTTGTGTGTCTGCTGCTATTGATTTATAGCAGTCAAATAAGACATCTGTGGTCTGATAGTGTTGATTATGTTATGACATAATCATGCTTGATCTGAAAAATGAATTCTATTCTGATGATTTGCTTTTATTTTGTTAGCAACAGTTTTGTGGTTGTATTGCATATCTGTATATTTCTTATAACTTAAAATGTTTAATATTCTGATCAAATCACTGTCATCATTATTTAGAAACACAGATATCAATAATCAGCCTGTGTATCTCAATTGTGGTGACAAAATTAATCCTTGTTGCCACCAATCACAACTCATTAATGGCTCCCATCATGCATTGCGGTTTGAATAAATTATGATCTGAATTGTCTATGTAATTTACGTTTCCTACTTGAATATTCTACTCGTCACCGTTGTTGAGAAGCATTGACTGAATCTTGAGGTCTGTGTGTGCCTAAAGGAAAGGTTTTTTTTTTTTAAACAACTTTTGAGAAATCCATCAATTATATTTAACATTCTGGACATTTATGCAGAATCTCAGTTTTACACTAACCAACAGAATAAATTATAGCTATAAATATCGAATGATGAATGTCACTATGATCAACATCATTTTATTATTATATATTTTTGTTCATCTGACAGATATAACTCAGATGCAAATTAAAATGTAAAATTTATATTATAAGGGTCAAGAGCCCAACAAAAGCAAACACTCATCTCCATAACGGTGGCTTAAAATTTTTGATTTTTTTCTTGTGCTTTAGATGTCTTCAATAATGCTCAATCATCACTCATTTAATCACTTAATTATAACTTTAACACTCTTGAGTGTGGACTCATTAGTTTAACACGGGAGATTTCGTCGTGACGAAGAGCCGTAGTTCACTGACCAGCTGAGCCATATCGCATTAAATATCGCTATCGATATGTCCTCGATATTAACGCGATTTGGCTCAGCTTGTCAGTGATCTACGGCTCTTTGTAGTAAATGCCGCTCCATCTGAAAGCAGGTGAAGGAGATTTACTACTAATCAAGGAACCGGCTTTACTGATTAGATGCGCATAACAATATCGTGCGATATATCGCCCAGCCCTAATCCAGCCACATTTCATCTTCAAGGCTCTCACTGATGGAAGGAGGTTTTGGCTTAAAATCTCACGATACATGACCCCGTTCATTCTTCCCTCAACACGGATCAGTTTTCCTGTCCCCTTTGCAGAAAAACAGCCCCAAAGCATGATGGTTCCTCACGCATGCTTCACAGTAGGTGTGGTGTTCTTGGGACGCAACTCTGCATTCTTCTTCCTCCAAACACAACGAGTTTTAACCAAAAAGTTCTATTCTGGTTTCATCTGACCACATGATATTCTCCCAATCCTCTTCTGGATCATCCATATGCTCTCTGGTAGTGTGTTACTTATGGTAGCCTTTGTTACACACACTATCTTCTACACACACTCAGACTCATCACGTGAGGACTCGCTGCGGGCTCAGGCAGTGCAGGGGTCAGACTCACCTTGACCTGTCGGGCGACGCAGGAAGATGAATGTTTATGCAGTAAAGAAGAGCGTGCAGAAGCCCTGGTGTGTGTGTGTGTGTGTGTGTGAGAGTCACCTGGCCTGCAGACAGGCGCGCACCCACTCCTCCCAGTGCTCGGACACCGTCAGCAGCTCCTGCAGCTCGGCCACGGCTCTCGGTGTAGTGTGTTACTCACGGTAGGCTGTGTTACTTTGGTCCAGCTCTCTGCAGGTCATTCATCAGGTCCCTCCGTGTAGTTCTGGGGTTTTTGCTCACCGTTCTCATGATTATTTTGACCCCACGGGATGAGATCTTGTGTGGAGCCCCAGATCGAGGGAGATTATCAGTGGTCTTGTCTGTCTTCCATTGTCTTCCAATTGCTCCCACAGTTGATATATTCACACCGTGCTGCTCGCCTATTGTAGATTCAATCTTCCCAGCCTGGTGCAGGTCTACAATGTTCTTCCTGGTGTCCTTCGACAGCTCTTTGGTCTTGGCCATGGTTGAGTTTTGAGGCTGTGGACAGGTGTCTTTTATACAGATAACGGGTTCAAACAGGTGCCAATAATACAGAGAACGAATGGAGGACAGAAGAGCTTCTTAAAGAAGAAGTTACAGGTATGTGAGACAGAAATCTTGCTGGTTTGAGGGTGACCAAATACTTATTTTCCACCATAATTTACAAATAAATTCTTTAAAAATCCTACAATGTGATTTCCTGGATTTTTTTTCTCATTTTGTCTCTCATAGTTGAAGTGTACCTATGATGAACATTACAGACCTCTCTCATTATTCTAAGTAGGAGAACTTGCTCAATCAGTGGCTGACTAAATACGTTTTGGCCCCACTGTAAATGTCTCATTCTAAGGTAATAAAAACATTACGGTTTATTTATACACTACTGAAAACATAGTTATGGATGTCATAATGCATTTCTGTTAATAGATACTCAACATTTTTACACATTGCACCTTTAATCCAGTATATTACAGACCTAAATGGACAACTTAAAAAGGGTTTTGTTCTTTTGGTTATTTTTTCATGGTAAAGATGACCTTTGCATGGAATTGCCCCATAGGAATCGATAAACTCAAATTATATAAACATTTATTTTTGCTCTTTTATAGCAGTGACACAGACTTGCCATGTATCATCATCAATCAATCATCTTTCTTTATTTGACAGAATCTGAGAAACCACCATCCACCTTCCCATCATGAACTGCTTAAAATCCATTTTAAGAATAAATAGAGGAAATACAACCATTATAAATCCCGTCCTCAGTCATAAAACCCGGTCGAACAGGAGTCCACTGGAATCGGGTCAGGACTCGGAAAGCACATGTTTATTCTGTAGTCTTGATCCTCCACACCGTGTGTGTGTGTGTGTGTGGTCTGGTCAAACAGGAAGTCCACTATGCCTACTGTGACTGAGGCTTAAGAACACGATTCCCCAAGCCTTGTTTATTCAGTAGAGTCTTGATCCTCTAGCACTACAATAACAACCAGCTAAACCTAGCAGAGACACGAAGTAATGTTCTTCTGTGTGTGTGAGAGTGTGTGGGGGGTTAGCGGGCTTCTGTGTAATGTGTGTGTGGTTAACTGGCCTCCTGAGGGTCGCTTTGGGGGACTGCTGATGACATCACTAGGGTCACGGCACCACCGGAGGCTTTAAACGAGCAGGTCGAGCAGATGTAGTCCTCGTTCTCCGCCATCTCACACGTCACTCCCACACACACCTGATGAAACCACTCGTCACAGCCGCCGTCACACTGGACCCAGTCCACCTGAACACACACACACACACCAGTGGACATGAGTTACGCCACTTTAGCCTTTCTGCTAACTCTCATCACAGCATTAGAAGACTGGTGTTAGGAGTGTGTGGACATGTAAAGGAGCGTCACAGTTAAGAGTTAGCAGATATTACGCATCAGTCTACTAATACTCGAACGACGGCTAGTTGACATGGAGTTACAAAGTCACATAGTAATATCTAAAGCAGGGTTCCCCAATCTGTCCCTGCAGAGTTTAGCTCCAGCCCTGATCAAACACACCTATCTGTGAGTTTCTACTGATCCTGAAGACCTTGATTAGCTTGCTCAGGTGTGTTTGATCAGGGTTGGACAGTGGCCCTCCAGGCCCGAGATTGGGGAACCCTGATCTTAAGAATACTATCAAAATAAAGTGTCACTCCTCATATGATGATCTGTGTGAGAAACAGTCATCATTCACTGAATCTTCTGAAGCACATCTCAAATCATGGCTGATATAAAAACGATATTAGAGCGGGGGAAATTATTTGATCCCCTGCTGATTTTTTAAGTTTGCCTCTCTCATTTTTATGGTATGAAAAAATTAGTCTCTCATTTTTATGGTAGATTTATTTTAATGGATAGAGACCAACCAAAAAAAAATAAAAATCAACCCTAAAATCCAAAAACACATTATATAAAGGTTATGAACTGATTAGGATTTGATCGAGTGAAATAAGTATTTGATCCCCAACCAACCAGCAAGAATTCTGCCTCCCACAGATTGGTCATGTGCCCATGTGGATCCCACCTCATGAGGTACGGATGATCATGAGAAAGGTGAGGGATCAGCCCAGAAGGAGCTTGTTAATGATCTCAAGGCAGTGAGTAACAGCAAGTGTAAGCAAACCATTGGTAACACACTATGCCACAATGGATTAAAGTCCTGCAGTGCCCGCAAGGCCCAGCTCAAGAAGGCACATGTAGAAGCCCATCTGAGGTTTGCCAATGAACATCTAATGAGGTATGGGGAAAAATTGAGCTCTTTGTCTAGCCTAGAAATCTAGACACCCCATAGCAGCAACAATTTTTATTTTGCAGTCAGGGTGGTCTAACAACTCTACATAGACTTTCTGGCTGGAAAAACCAAACCCTAGTCAGGCCAATCACATCGTGTGTAGAGTTGCCGGGTGGGCTTAACATAAAGACGGCAGAGTTGCGACGGTTCCCTGCTAATTGAAAACAAAGAATGGCCGCTGCTGGCGAACAGCGGTCTTTCGAATCGGCTTTGGCCGTGACTCTGGAGGACGTGGAGTTAAGCTTTCTTTGAGAAAAGAACAAGAAAAGGCACTTAAGTCATTCTCAAAAAAGGAAGGTGTGTTCGTCGTTTTGCCAGATACGGCAAAAGTTTAATCCATCAACTATCTCTCTGGTGGGAAAACGCTCTGGTTGGTTGTGGCGCTATCCTATTGCGTGCAGAGTGAATTTGAAAGACAACCGTTTATCCCGCCCCTAGGATTGAGCTCTGCCAATGGTGAGTTCCCAGACCCAACATCTTGATGTGGGTCTGGCTTGCCAGGCTACTCTTTGGCATCAGCTCAACTCAAATCATCAACTCGACTCAAACAAGCCGTGTTTGGAGGAAGAGAAATGCTCGGTGCAAACATCATGCTCTGGGGCCGTTTCTCTGCTAAGGGTACAGGACGACTCTGGGGCCGATGGACGGGGCCATGTACCGTAACCTCCATCCTTCAGCCAGAAGACTGAAGATGGGTCGTGGATGGGTCTTTCAGCATGACTCTGACCCAGAACACACCGCGCAGGCAACAATGGAGTGGCCTAGCCAGTGTCCAGAACTGAATCCTACTGAAAATCCGAGGAGGGAGCCAAAACTTTGAGTTGCAAAGTGACAGCCAAGAAACCTCAAGGATTTAGAGAAGATGTGTAAAGAGGAGTGGACCAGAATCCCTCCTGAGATGAGTGCAAACCTGGTGATGAACTACAAGAAACATCTTACCTCTGTTCCCAACCCAGACCCAACAAGGGTTTCTCCACCAAAAACTTCAAAATGTTTTACTTGGGAATCAAATACCTATTTCAATTACTGAAATAGAAATCAATTTAAAACCTTTATATAATGATTTTGCGTGATTTTTCGGTTGATATTCTGTCTCTATGCATTAAAATAAACCTACCATAAAAATTATAGACCCTTAATTTCTTTGTAAGTTCGTGCTGTTGGTTCGGTAACTCACCTTGTCCCTGCAGGGAGAACGCCTCTGGAGAACGCTGTGGCTCAGAGCGAATAAAGGTGGAGAACGGTGTAGGAGACTCACCTTGTCCCTACAGGGCCTCTGGCAGCTGCTGGCGGAGCACACGGCATTCTCGTCGTTGGAGTCCTCGGCTCCTGACCAGTCGTACTTGGAGGGAATGTCCAGGATCTTGCGAGTCTGGGTCTGGGTCTTCTTCTCCAGCGCCTCCTCCCGAGCGGCCGCCTTCTCCTTCCTCTTGCGCTCCTTCTCCTGCTTGGCGATCCGCTTGGCCAGTGCCTTCAGCTCGCGGGACCGGTCCGGGCTCAGCTTCAGCCTCTTCTTCCTGGGCTTGAGCTCCAGGACCCTGGGTTTGGGCCGGGCCTCCATCAGCAGCTGCTGCTCCGCTCGCTCCAGCTTCCTCTTCCTCTTCTTCTC
This sequence comes from Pimephales promelas, assembly GCF_988280905.1. Classification (NCBI taxonomy): domain Eukaryota; kingdom Metazoa; phylum Chordata; class Actinopteri; order Cypriniformes; family Leuciscidae; genus Pimephales; species Pimephales promelas. The sequence continues at coordinate 29,422,480 of NC_142792.1, read as the reverse complement.
CACGTCCTTCAGCTTCAGCTTCACGGGCTTGTCCAGCACCGAGTCCTCGGGCTGCGGGAGGGAGGAGAACCACAGGTTAAACACCTCAATCTGTCATCAGGACAGGGCTGCTGCACACACACTTTCTAAAGACAAAATGAAGGCTTTTAACAACTGAAGAAATAAAACTGACAAAAAAATGATATCTCAATATTTTCAAAGCTTTGCTGATACTAATTAGATGTTATTTTGCTGAGTGCATTGCTGGTTTAGACCGTTGACTCATTAAGACTTATTCATATTCTATGCAGTGGTCAGTTCACAGCACTGACAGAAATTACCTGTGTCATTAAGGAGTGATATTTGCTACCTTAAATTGATTTACAGGGGCTTTGTTACCTATATAAGGGCATTTCAAAAACACTCATTAGAGAATAGTGCTTTAACCAATCAAATGAAATCATTAAATCAGTGTCAGTGTGAGTGTAAAGTCCACTAGGAGAGGAGGCGGTGTCTCTGACCTCCATGGCCTGCAGGAACCGGTCCTCTGCGGGCGGGTGCGTGGCCTGCAGGATCCTCCAGATGTGCTGGGTCTCGTCGAGCGACACCTCCAGCAGGTCGCCCTCCATCATCAGCTCCTCCAGCTGCAGCGTGGCCGGCGGGGACAGCTCCAGCACCGGGGGCTCCAGGCTACGGGGAACAAGCGGGGTCTTCCTCGGCTGCTTGCGGGAGCCGGCTGGGTCTGAGGAGGACAACAGGAGATCAGGAGAACAGGAGATGTGTGTGTGTGTGTGTGTGTGTGTGTGTGCTCGCTGGAGTCTCACTCTGAGGAACAGACTTCGAGGCGGAGGAGTATGCGTGCTCGGCACAGAATGACGGGGTCGTCGGCCACATGTGGCTCACCACCTCCTCAGACTTTACTGGGATCTCCTCATCGCAGAACAAGTACGGCTTCACCTCTCCCGAGTCCTGAGGTGGGAAACACTGAGATGACAGAGGAACTGCACCACGTTCACCATAAACATCCTGACAGCAGCACTACATCAGAGCACTCATGCACACGTCTCTATGCTATTCCGGCTCAACTGCATGTGAACGTTCTCAACAAGACACTCGTTTAGGGGAACCATTCAATTCTGGACTCATCCCACTCTGAACCCACTAGCGATGCGAGCGTCATGGCGTACCTTGACGTCATAGCCGTAGGTCTCTCTGATGTCCTCGTCGGAGTCGGTCTCCTCGTCGTCGTAGTCCCCCGAGGGCCGTGGAGACGTGGCCCTGCTGAAGCCGGCCTGCTGGAAGGTCTGAATGTGGCCCTGTAAGCGAAACAGAGTTAGTCAAACAAGGCTCACTCGTACATTTAGACGAGGTGTGTGTATGTGTGTGTGAGACGGCACATGCCTGCAGGTCGGGGTTGGCGGCCGCCTTCTGCAGCTCAGCCGTGATGATCTTCTCAGTCTTCTCGCGCGCGGCCAGCTCCACCATGCGCTGGCTGAGCACCGAGAGCTTGGCCAGGGCGGAGGACAGCTCTTCTGTGGCCAGGGCCTGTCGAGCGCGGTCCTGCCAGCCCATGGCTCTCTCCGTCAGGCACTGCAGCGCCTCGCCCTCCGGCAGCCGCACTGGCAGCTTCTGCAGAGACACCAGCAGCGCCAGGATGGTCTCCAGCCGGGGCCGGCGCGAACGCTGGCACAGCGGGCACAAGAACTTTGCCTCCTTGCTGGCCGCCAGCCTCTTCTGCGAGCCAGCTTTGGGCAGGGGCACGCAGGCGCCGTGGAACCAGTCCTTGCACAGCTCACACTGCAGCATGAAGCCGCCGGCCGGCTTGCGGCACAGGCAGAACTTGGCCTCCTCCGTGCGCTCCAGCAGGGCCATCTTGGCCAGGTTAGCGGCGCGCAGCGAGTGGATGGCCTGCACCTCCTGCTGCTCGCGGGCCTTGAAGGCGGCCACGACGGCGGCGGGATCGCGCACCTCCTCCAGGCCCTCCTCCGGGTCGCTCGCCCCCTCCAGATCCAGGCCCGCGCGCTCCTTCTCCAGCAGTTCCTTCACACGCTTGCGCTTGCTCTTGCTGGAGCCGTACACGCCGACGTCCACTCGCGGGCTGAGTACCTGGAAGAGTTCGAGCGCAGGTGAGTGCAGATCAATACCACAACACTGTATCAACATGCAGCTACTTCTGAAGAAAACTCGCATTCATTTCTATAGTGCTCTTCACAATACACACCTTTTCAAAATGCTGTGTTCAAAAAGTGAAACACTTTCACTTTCTGTGTTCCTCAGAAAGTAAGCATGAAAGTGTGCGTTTCTCAGGGAGTGCTGAATGCTGGTCAAATTGGCATGATTTATAAAGAATTATAAAGCAACTGAGATCAGTCTGGGTTTCCGAGATCGTTCTGGGTTTCCGAGATCGGTCTGGGTTTCCGAGATCGGTCTGGGTTTCCGAGATCGGTCTGAGTTTCTGAGATCAGTCTGGGTTTCTCACACACAGTGAAGAAAGTCAGTGGAGGCTGGGCCTAACCCTGAGCCGTGATTAGTAATAGTCAAAACATGAGTGTGTCACCTGCAGTAGGGTGTGTGTGGAGTTCTTCTTCAGGAAGGTGCGAGCAGTCCTCTCTCTCAGTAAGGTGTGTGTGGGTGTGTGTGAGTGTGTCACCTGCAGTAGGGTGTGTGTAGAGTTCTTCTTCAGGAAGGTGCGAGCGGTCCTCTCTCTCCAGGCTCGGGCTGACCCGACCTGTGCCTCCACCTGGGGTAGCGCCTCCAGCCTCACCGGGATGGAGCGACCTCGAGCCAGAAGACCCTCCAGCTGCTCCAGGTAGGCATAGCTGCTGCCATTCTGTTCACAGAGACACGGGTCACATGACGGGCTTACACTACAGCGGAGTCAGCATGTGTGAGTAAACTAGCGTGTCCGGGTCACCTGAATGGCCTCCACTCGGGCCGTCCACTCCTTGGCTCTGAGCAGGGCGTCTCTGAGGGCCAGGACGTTGGGCAGGTGCGCTGGGATGTTCCTGGCCTCCGTCACGATGCTCTCCAGCGTCTGCAGGCTGTGGCGAGGCCTACAGAAGAGCAGAGACCCCCCTCCCGTCACACAGGGGAACGACACACACTCGACAGAGAAGGACCATGGTACAGGTCAGGGCTTCTGCAGGATTATCAGGCTATATTCAGGACTTTAAGACCAAATAAAGGCAATAAATTGCAGGGAACACAATATGTTCTCTACGTCTAAAAAAACATCTCTCTCCTTGCAATATTGCACTGGTTGCCAGTTGCCGCTCACATTAAATTCAAGTCACTGACGTTTGCCTACAGAACAACCACTGGCACTGCTCCCTCTCACCTAAACTCACTACCCCAGACTTATGTGCCATCCAGAAACTCGCGCTCCTGGGGTACCATCATCTCAAAGAGGCACAAGTCTCTATCTCTGGTGGAATGATCTGCCTAACTCAACCCGAGCTGCGGAGTCAGCGGCCACTTTCAAGAAACTGCTGAAGACGGATCTTTTTCAGCAGCACTTGATCCGGTACTACAAGTTATTATAAGTACAAGTACAAAGGTCAATTTGAGCGAAAATGCAGTGGAGTAGCAAATATATATTGTGTTTAAAAAACATAAATAAATGAGCATGGATAATATTTCACAAAATTACAAACCATCCAACAAATTGTATGTAACCTTTGAACAAATACCAAATCTAGTGAATACAAACATGTCTGTTTTGATTGTGAGATCTCTCGGCTCGATTTTTTCACAAAAGTGTCCGGGCAGATTGATGTAGCGCTAGTCTCCCGGGAGAAGCACTGATTCGAAACGCATGACCGGAGGACAGGTGTGTTTCTGACTTACAATATCCACAATTAACCTTTTTGGGGACGCCATACATATATATCCTGAGATAAGGGGCATAATATGTCACCTTTAAATTTCAAAAAGTCGAATTGAAGCAGCTTGTGTGAACCCTGAAGACGACTGTTTGAGCAGTGACCCCTGAGTAAAGAAGCCCTGGTGTGTGTGTGTGTGTGTGTGAGAGTCACCTGGCCTGCAGACAGGCGCGCGCCCGCTCCTCCCAGTGCTCGGACACCGTCAGCAGCTCCTGCAGCTCGGCCATGGCCTTCTCCACGGCGTGGTGCGGCGCCAGGCCCACTCCGGAGTCGATGAGCCGCTTCATCAGCTCCAGCGTGAGGCGCGACGGCTCCGCTAGCGTCAGCCGTACCTCGTCCAGCCAGCGCGCCTGCGTCAGCTCCTGCTCCAGCCGCGGCAGCTCCGGCAGCTCCAGGTCCAGCCCCGAGCCCAGGGCCAGCAGAGCCGCCAGCTTCCCGGAGTCCGGCGTGCGGTCCGCCAGCGCCGCCTGCGCCCGCTCGTGGAAGCCCTGCACGCTCTCCAGCAGATCCTGAGAGGACACACACACACTCATCACGTGAGGACTCGCTGCGGGTCAGGCGGTGCAGGGGTCAGGGGTCAGACTCACCTTGACCTGTCGGGCCTGGCTGATGACGCAGGGCAGGCGGTACAGCTGCTCCACAAACACCTTCAGCTCCTCCACCGTCAGCTTGCTGCGTGCCTTCTGTGCACTGCTGTCAGGACGCTCCTTCCTGAACACACACACACACACACACACACTCATGATGGGGTGGCCACACATGTGTATATCACACCAGACAGCTACACACACCTGTGCTTGTTGCTAAACCACACACACACACACACCTGTGCCTGTGCTTGTTGCTGAGCAGCAGCTGAGCCACAGACGAGCAAGTCTCTGCCTCCTTCACCGTGTCCCTCAGGCTGCGGAACAGGAAGTTGTTCTCCGGGTACTTCCTGTCCTCCGCGTCCTCCATCAGCACCTTCAGCTCGATCAGATCTGTGGAGCACCAGAGACGTGTGTGTGACCCACAGCAAGCTCGTCATCTGATCGTTCATCTGGCAGTCCCTCGTACGAGGGAAAAACTTGCCTATCCTGAATTCCTTATTTTTGTGTTGTAAAGATAATTTAGAGGGCAACCCCCCTAGTCTTGTTAAATATATGCTTCATCTTTCTTTTCAGACACACTATAAGGGTGATACCAATCAAATTAAGTAAATGACACTGAAAAATGACAACTAGGTTAAATGCTGGAAAGAATGACACTTAACCGCCAGTAGGTGGCGGCAGGCGACCGTCTTAATGAACGAGTCATTGAGTCATTTACTCAAATGATTGGTTCGAACAGCTGATTAATTACAGAATAAGGCAGTTATTTCTGAGCGAGTCACTGAGTCATTTACTCAAATGATTGGTTCGAACGGCTGATTAATCACAGAATGAGGCAGTTATTTCTGAGCGAGTCATTGAGTCATTTACTCAAATGATTGGTTCGAACGGCTGATTAATCACAGAATGAGGCAGTTATTTCTGAGCGAGTCATTGAGTCATTTATTCAAATGATTGGTTCAAACGGCTGATTAATTAAAGAATGAGGCAGTTATTTCTGAGCGAGTCATTGAGTCATTTACTCAAATGATTGGTTCGAACGGCTGATTAATTAAAGAATGAGGCAGTTATTTCTGAGCGAGTCATTGAGTCATTTACTCAAATGATTGATTCGAACGGCTGATTAATTAAAGAATGAGGCAGTTATTTCTGAGCGAGTCATTGAGTCATTTATTCAAATGATTGGTTCAAACGGCTGATTAATTAAAGAATGAGGCAGTTATTTCTGAGCGAGTCATTGAGTCATTTACTCAAATGATTGGTTCGAACGGCTGATTAATTAAAGAATGAGGCAGTTATTTCTGAGCGAGTCATTGAGTCATTTACTCAAATGATTGATTCGAACGGCTGATTAATTAAAGAATGAGGCAGTTATTTCTGAGTGAGTCATTGAGTCATTTACTCAAATGATTGATCCGAACGGCTGATTAATTACAGAATGAGGCAGTTATTTCTGAGCGAGTCATTGAGTCATTTACACAAATGATTGATTCGAACGGCTGATTAATTAAAGAATGAGGCAGTTATTTCTGAGTGAGTCATTGAGTCATTTACTCAAATGATTGATCCGAACGGCTGATTAATTACAGAATGAGGCAGTTATTTCTGAGTGAGTCATTGAGTCATTTACTCAAATGATTGATTCGAACGGCTGATTAATTAAAGAATGAGGCAGTTATTTCTGAGCGAGTCATTGAGTCATTTACTCAAATGATTGGTTCGAACGGCTGATTAATTAAAGAATGAGGCAGTTATTTCTGAGCGAGTCATTGAGTCATTTATTCAAATGATTGGTTCGAACGGCTGATTAATTACAGAATGAGGCAGTTATTTCTGAGCGAGTCATTGAGTCATTTACTCAAATGATTGATTCGAACGGCTGATTAATTAAAGAATGAGGCAGTTATTTCTGAGCGAGTCATTGAGTCATTTATTCAAATGATTGGTTCGAACGGCTGATTAATTACAGAATGAGGCAGTTATTTCTGAGCAAAACATTGAGTCATTTACTCAAATGATTGATTCGAACGGCTGATTAATTAAAGAATGAGGCAGTTATTTCTGAGCGAGTCATTGAGTCATTTACTCAAATGATTGATTCGAACGGCTGATTAATTAAAGAATGAGGCAGTTATTTCTGAGCGAGTCATTGAGTCATTTACTCAAATGATTGATTCGAACGGCTGATTAATTAAAGAATGAGGCAGTTATTTCTGAGCGAGTCATTGAGTCATTTACTCAAATGATTGATTCGAACGGCTGATTAATCACAGAATGAGGCAGTTATTTCTGAGCGAGTCATTGAGTCATTTACTCAAATGATTGGTTCGAACGGCTGATTAATTACAGAATGAGGCAGTTATTTCTGAGCGAGTCATTGAGTCATTTACTCAAATGATTGGTTCGAACGGCTGATTAATTACAGAATGAGGCAGTTATTTCTGAGCGAGTCATTGAGTCATTTATTCAAATGATTGGTTCGAACGGCTGATTAATTACAGAATGAGGCAGTTATTTCTGAGCGAGTCATTGAGTCATTTACTCAAATGATTGATTCGAACGGCTGATTAATTAAAGAATGAGGCAGTTATTTCTGAGCGAGTCATTGAGTCATTTACTCAAATGATTGATTCGAACGGCTGATTAATTAAAGAATGAGGCAGTTATTTCTGAGCGAGTCATTGAGTCATTTACTCAAATGATTGATTCGAACGGCTGATTAATTACAGAATAAGGCAGTTTTTTCTGAGCGAGTTACTGAGTCATTTACTCAAATGATTGATTCGAACGGCTGATTAATTAAAGAATGAGGCAGTTATTTCTGAGCGAGTCATTGAGTCATTGACATGTCCGTGTGGTGTCTGACCTTTCTTGCTCCTGCTATCGGCCGCCAGCGCCTCGGAGACCCTCCTGGCCCAGGTGTCGTAGGACTGCGCTCGTGACTTCACCCCGTACAGCATCGCAGGGAACTCGTCCTGGTGGTACCTGAACCTGCACACACACACACACAGGTCAGCATCAGCGGGAGCGAGGGGCGTGTGCGGGCCGGAGGTGGGCCGGGCTCTCACCGCAGGCACTTGTCTCGGGCGGAGCAGCTGCACAGGTGAGTGGCGTGACGCAGACACACCAGGCGCTGAGGGCTGCACACACAGGTGAGCGCTGACAGGAAGCAGGTGGTCTTACACTTCCAGCACTGTCGCTCGTCGTCCGGCACCAGCTCAAACACCTCCTGCTCCGAGGACAGCACCCCCTGCAGGACCCGAGGAGATCAGCGTCACACACCACATTACCAGCAGCATTCAGCTCATAACTGTGATGATTACCTGATTAATGATCATGTCACACAGCTTCTTTTACACCTACAGTAATATAATGCAATCATTAAAGTAGCAGTTATTCAGCATTAAAATATGCTTAGTTCCAGTCCTTGACTCTGGTAGTCACGATAAACCACTTCACCCAACGGTGAATCACTACACAACACCTCTAGCAAACACATGTTCTCATTGATATTGGTCACTGACACTTATCGAGTGAGTATGAGGTGGAGTGAGTGAGTGTACCTGCATTTATAGTGCATTTCCTTCAGCTCAGTCCTATATTCATAATACATTTGTGAATGTCATCTGCGATATCATGTCCTTTTAACAGTTAAGGTGACACGCTAGTCATTTATCAGTTGCGTTGCTTCTCCGTGTCACAACAAGTCCTTTCGATATAAAAAGTCTTCTCTACTGACTGACTCACTCATAAAGAGAGTATTTATCGCCATCTAATGGAGAATTAATGTACCTTCTGTTCCTGTTCACGGTCAGGGACTATTTTTACCAGCGGAAGGATGACGGCTTTCAGTGATTTTACCTCAGAAACATTGCATTGATGCATATTTTGGGGCTTTAATATTAGTATTGTGGAAACCGTTTTCTAAAAGCAATAAGGGAACTGGAGGCTAGTACTGTATGGTGACTCCACACATTGTCAATGGTCCTGATTGTGGTGGTGTGTGTGTTGCTCACCATCTCCTGCACGGCGTCTCTCAGCCGGCTCTCCTCCTCCATCATGTCGCTGAGCTCTCGCACCACGGCCGCCGCCAGCTCCACGTCCAGGCTCTCGGGGTCGGCGGCCATCTTGCACACCAGCTCCTCGTGCGAGAACACGCAGTAGCGCTGCAGGCGCCGGTAATGCGCCACACACTGCCTCCCGATGGGCAGCTGCACACACACACAGGTCATCACACACACACACACACACACACACAGGCAAGGCTCCACGGCGAGTGAGTAAGCGGGTGTGTAAGACGTACCCAGTCTGCAGTGCAGAAGTTCACGGCTTCAGCAAAGTTGTAGCCCTGGTTGAAGCCGCTGTGATAGGCTCTGGGGAAGGTGACCACGAACTCCCCCGCGCACTGGTTGGTCCGGTACACCTGTGTGACAGAGAGATGGAGATGACACACCCGCAGACTCAGCAGCTGCTCTGTTAGAGCGGGACGGACGGGTGGAGGAGTACCGGGACGCCGTGCTCCATCAGGAGGTTGGGGTTCATCAGGGTGACGAGCTGGTGCAGGAGATCCGGCTGCGAGTCGAACAGCTCCGGAGCCACCGTCTTCATGACCGTCTCCAGCTGCTCTGCGGCGTGTGCTGGGACCCCGTACCACGTCTTGGGCTCGCCCCTGAAACACACACATTAATGTGCCACTAGTTATACGGAGATAACATCTTGGAACCTATTTCAAAGTTTGCATTCTCGAGTCACCAAACACTGCTGTTGTGCAAATGAACGGCCGGAACACGTTACGAGTTTCTGTACAGCGCTGTCGTGTTAGCGGCCCCATAGTTAATCACTAATGATCTCTGCAACAGAAGTGAATCAATCTAAACTAACTTCACCTGGACGATAACTCTATTCTAGAGCTGCTGTAAAACACTCTCTGTGACTGTAATCTCCTGTTATCAGTGTAAAGCTGCGGTGAAGCTGTTGTTAATAGCAGTATATAAATTGGGCGGCACTGGCTCAGTGGTTCATGTAGATTGTCTACAAACCGGAGGGATGGTGGTTCAATCCCCGGTTCCACCTGTTCAAGGGTGCTTCTCAGTATCCCTCCTCGTCTCCTCACTCCTCCGTCCTCCCTCCTATGATCCGGAAACCGATCGAGCTCAGCCATCTTGAAGGACATCTCTAATTGCACCGTGAGGAGTCGAGGATCGAGGAGTGAGGAGTCGAGTAGAGGAGTGAGGATGCGAGGAGGCGAGTATCGAGGAGTGAGGAGTCGAGTATCGATTTGAGGAGTCCAGGAGTGAGGAGTCGAGGATCGAGGAGTGAGGAGTCCAGGATCGAGGAGTGAGGAGGCGAGGATCGAGGAGTGAGGAGTCATTGATCGAGGAGTCCGGGAGTGAGGAGTCGAGGATCGAGGAGTGAGGAGTCCAGGATCGAGGAGTGAGGAGGCGAGGATCGAGGAGTGAGGAGTCATTGATCGAGGAGTCCGGGAGTGAGGAGTCGAGGATCGAGGAGTGAGGAGTCGAGTAGAGGAGTGAGGATCGAGGAGTCTAGGATCGAGGAGTGAGGAGTCGAGTAGAGAAGTGAGGAGGCGAGGATCGAGGAGGCGAGGATCGAGGAGTGAGGAGTCAATGATCGAGGAGTCCAGGAGTGAGGAGTCGAGGATCAAGAGTGAGGAGTCGAGTCGAGGAGTGAGGAGGCGAGGCTCGAGGAGTGAGGAGTCGAGAAGTGAGGAGTCGATGATCGAGGAGTCCAGGAGTGAGGAGTCGAGTATCGAGGAGTGAGGAGTCGATGATTGAGGAGTCCAGGAGTGAGGAGGCGAGGATCGAGGAGTGAGGAGGCGAAGATCGAGGAGTGAGGAGGCGAGGATCGAGGAGTGAGGAGTCGATGATCAAGGAGTCCAGGAGTGAGGAGTCGAGTATCGAGGAGTGAGGAGTCGATGATCGAGGAGTCCAGGAGTGAGGAGTCGAGGAGTGAGGAGGCGAGGATCGAGGAGTGAGGAGTCGAGGATCGAGGAGTGAGGAGGCGAGGATCGAGGAGTGAGGAGGCGAGGATCGAGGAGGCGAGGATCGAGAAGTCGAGGAGTGAGGAGGCGAGGATCAAGGAGTGAGGAGTCAAGGATCGAGGAGTCAAGGATCGAGGAGTCGAGGAGTGAGGAGTCGAGGATTGAGGAGGCGAGGATCGAGGAGGCGAGGATCGAGGAGTGAGGAGGCGAGGATCGAGGAGTCGAGGATCGAGGAGTGAGGAGGCGAGGAGTGAGGAGGCGAGGATCGAGGAGTGAGGAGGCGAGGATCGAGGAGTGAGGAGTCGAGGATCAAGGAGTCCAGGAGTGAGGAGTCGAGTATCGAGGAGTGAGGAGTCGATGATCGAGGAGTCCAGGAGTGAGGAGTCGAGGATCGAGGAGTGAGGAGGCGAGGATCAAGGAGTGAGGAGTCGAGGATCGAGGAGTGAGGAGGCGAGGATCGAGGAGGCGAGGATCGAGGAGTGAGGAGTCGAGGATCGAGGAGGCGAGGATCGAGGAGGCGAGGATCAAGGAGTGAGGAGTCAAGGATCGAGGAGTCGAGGATCGAGGAGTGAAGAGTCGAGGAGTCGAGGATCGAGGAGGCGAGGATCGAGGAGTGAGGAGGCGAGGATCGAGGAGTGAGGAGTCGAGGAGTCGAGGATCGAGGAGGTGAGGATCGAGGAGTCGAGGAGTGAGGAGTGAAGAGTCGAGGAGTCGAGGATCGAGGAGTCGAGGATAGAGGAGTGAAGAGTCGAGGAGTCGAGGATCGAGGAGTGAGGAGTCGAGGATCGAGGAGTCGAGGATCGAGGAGTGAGGAGGCGAGGATCAAGGAGTGAGGAGTCGAGGATCGAGGAGGCGAGGATCAAGGAGTCAAGGAGTGAAGAGTCGAGGAGTCGAGGATCAAGGAGTCGAGGATCGAGGAGTGAAGAGTCGAGGATCGAGGAGTTGAGGATAGAGGAGTGAGGGGTCGAGGATCAAGGAGAGAGGAGTCGAGGATCGAGGATGGAGTAGTTAAGTTGATGGAGTAGCTCCAGTGGTCCTCGATGTGCCCGCCCACACACACACACACACACACACACACTCACCAGTGTAGGAAGTTGATGGAGTAGCTCCAGTGGTCCTCGATGTGCCCACACACACACACACACACACACACACACACACACACTCACCAGTGTAGGAAGTTGATGGAGTAGCTCCAGTGGTCCTCGATGTGCCAGCAGAAGGAGGAGAAGCACATGCCCACGTAGAGCCAGGGCAGCTTCATGCCGCTGATGTCTCCGCTGATGTGCGTCAGCACCGATTGCTCCAGCACCGGCAGGTTGTTCAGGTTCCAGCCCGAGTTCGCATATTCCTGCACACATTCATACGAAGAGGAACAAAAAAGATTGAAGAAATCAGTGAAATGCTAAATCAGAATACTACACGAACACTCAAGTAACTATGTTACAAGTAAATATGTTAAATAAAACTAATTTTTTATTTTATTTTATTACGGGACAGTGCATATTAATAAACCTTTCTGTAAATATGCCAGAATTAGCCAAAAGACTGTTTTTCATCTGTAGTCCCTAGACCGATGGTAAAACGTCACCCTAAACAATTAAATATTTGCATAACAAAATAAAAATTACAATACATTTAGCAAGAATTTCCATTATGTTAAAATATACGATCGAAAACACAGCAAGCCTACAATCAAACCAACATCAGACAAAAAAATAACACACACACACACACACACACAAGGACAGAAGCCAGCAGTGGGCAGCAAGAGCAGAACTAGAAGTACGTTAATGCTGACAGCTCTGACAATCAATGAGCCATTTCTTTAACTGGATCTTAAAGTCCCCGTGAACCGGAAGTTGCAAACGATTTTTCTCCAGTGCTGTGACGTATTTCCAAGTGAAACGGAATATTGAACAGAGGGCAGGGTTTTACTCTAGCGCTCCTCCTCTCGGTTTGAGGGGAGTGGTTAAGCGTTTCCCCACCCAAACTGTGAAACCTACGTCATCAGAAAAAGAAACCGTTCCAGACCGGAAGTAACTTTTCAGATTTTGATTAAAGATTACCAAGGTAAAATATTTTTTAAATATATTTTTACTTGCACGGATTAATTGTTCACCACAAGACTAGTAATATGCGCTAACAAAGTGAATAGGTTCAATTTTGATTTCACGGGGACTTTAAGGGAGCTAAACGCAAGTATCTGAGTTTTTGCAGAACTACGCCCCCTCTGGCGACCAGCGAAACTGCAACCAGAGCTGTGCGTGTTCATGGAGGAACACACACACACGCACGTTTGCATGAGCTGCACACTGTGCGGCACACATCTTTTGTTACAGTCATAATGAGGTAATACAGTAATAAATCTGCAAGTGATTTAAAATATATATGAAAGGAAAGGCATTCGAGTAAATTACACACTAATGTGTGTGAGAGGGGGAAACGGGGGTAGTAGAAATCTTCGGTTTTTGTTTCCATCTATCTCCATGTGCTTACTGTATCCACTTCTGATTGAATTATTATGGAAACACGTTCAGTTGTCACTTTGTATAGGACCCGTTTGAGCCCTAGAGCAGACCGGAGATCTCTCCGTTTGTTGAAAGCTTCCCGATGTTGACTCTCGTCTTATTCCGACGCCTGGCACTGGACAGACAGAAGTTTTATTTTCTTTGTCTCACGTGGAGTTTGCGTTGGGGTTTGGAACGAACCACAAGCCGGTCTCTTTCCGCGCCATATACAGATCTAATGAAGTGCACGTCACCGAAAGCAACAGATATGAGCTGGATTTTATTAATCATCGGCTAATTTCAAAATCAGCAAAGACAGCAATAAGAGAGATCGGCAACAGGCCTGGTAAGATCATTTCATTTCTTTGTTTTTAATGAAGATGGTAGTGTTAAGCGTCTGCGACTTACTTTCACTTTGAGTTGCGATAGATTGCGGCGCGCTGGCTTGATGAAGGGGCTCAGCTGCTCATCTGAGGTGATGCGCATCGTCATATATGACTAAAATAACATGACATATAGCCTGGTTTCAACAACCAGATGCATTTACACTTGTCCAGTTTCGTCTGGATTGCGGCCCAGACCACGTCCTCATGAGCGATCGGATTCAAATCCGTCTCGAATGCGTTTCGGAGGGCATTTACACCCTGGTCTTTTCACGATCGAATAGCTATCCGATCGCAGAAAACACATGAAGTGACCAGGTGTAAACAGCCCCTTTGAATCCATCGTCTACTTTTGTGGAAAGCTGACTAGAGTTGTGTCGCTCGAGTTGTCTTCTCTGATACGGAGAACGGCTGTGAATAGCTACACGAACCTGCCAGACATAGCCAGGCGAGCGTGAACGGCCATGACATCACGCCCAGTCTCAGATTCGAGCCCGAATCCCTCTAATATATTTCACTGTACAGGATTATAGAGGCGATCACAGTGATCAGAGAAGGGCTCATTCAGCCCATCAGGCGATTGTTTAAGCATGTATGGGTTAGAAAACGGCTATTTTTAACATGAAATGTTGCGCAATGCACCTTTAAAGGGTTAGTTCACCTAAAAATGATAATTCTGTCAGTATTTACTCGCCCTCATGTTGTTCCAAACCTTAATTTGTTTATTTGTTCTGCTGAACACAAAGGAAGATATTTGGAAGAATGTTTTAATCAAACAGATCTCATTCCCCATTGACTACCTTTGGAACAACATGAGGGCGAGTAAATACTGACAGAATTTTCATTTTTGGGTGAACTAACCCTTTAAACCAGAGATGCCCAAACTAGGGCCCGCGGGCCAAAGTTGGCCCGTGGTATCCTTTGATTTGGCCCGCCATACCGTCCGGGGAGAGGGGATTTCTTTAAAATGCAAAACTTTACAACTTCCTTTTCAGTCGGCATTGCATAGGCTATACCCACTTCTAAATCCCCTCTGATGCGCATCATTTAGTTGCTAATCCAATTTCGTGAATAAAAAAAACACCCAGTTAGATCGTACCCGTAATATTAACTCTAATTTGTTGCTGCAATGATTCTCCCATCGCTACGATAACTGACCTTCTCATCTGGTCTGCTTCAGCACTCAAACACCTGCTCGTCAATGTTAAAATGTTCGTGAGACCAATCAAAGAATGCATTATTTTTGTTTGCAGAAGCGCGAGCCGAGCGCGAATCCCAACGCGACGCTTCACTTCAGTTAACGATCATACAGTGCGAGATAAGATGCAAGTAGCTCAAATTTACGGCTGTTTTTCAATAGACGTTTTAAATGACCGACAGAAATAATCAGTTTTATTAAAGACAGTGGAAAGTATAAGCTCAATTTAACAACACAAGCACCCTATTAAATATATTGCCATTATTATTGTATAAATATATTTGTATAACGTTTTTTCTAATGTGTTTGACTTTTCACTGTTTTTATCAGACTATGGGGAGGTATCAGAGGGTTTGTATAACTCCGCTTGTCTGTGTTTGCGCCACTTGCATCATTAAGCCAGAGGGTGGCGACAAGTGACTGTCTTTTTGAGTGAGCAGTTGAACCATTAATTAAATTAACATATTAGTCCAAAAACATTGATTAATTTAGGAAAGAAAAGTAGCTGAAACTGGAACTGATTCTCATGTTTAAGAATCTGATCAAATAGGCTACGTCATGCTTTTAAAGCTACTGTTGTCAATTTTTTTGGCCATCAAAACACCTTAAAAAGCTCATTTTGAGATCAGGAAAATCTAAATTTCCCTTGGGCATGCCCCCGAACCCCCCTAACAATATCATTTATGGGACCTGGCACCTGGGTATTTAGAAAACCATATGAGCGGCCCTGATACGCAAGAATACTGATTCTATGTATTGTATTCATTACACTCTATTCTATAGTCTTGCATATTGAATACTAATGAAGACTAGTAGTCTTACATGTCACTGTTTATAACACAGAGCGCTCATCCTTTGCTGGGACGCTTAAAAAATATTGGGGGCATACATTAAGAGTATACCCACTTCTCCAGGCACCACTACATAACTGCGTTTGATGCAAAATGTACTTTTGGCCCACGGCCCACAATCAAGTTTGATTTTTGGCCCTTCGTAGGAAAAAGTTTGGGCACCCCTGCTTTAAACAAACTGTATGTGTTTCTGATGGTTATGGGGGTGAGGTTCCACTCAGTAGTAGCTTGAGCAGAGAAAGCGGTCTGACCAAACACACTTTTCCTAAAGGTAATGATGCAGTCTCCCCTCGCTGCACCTCTGGGTCTGCTGTGTTCAGCTGTTTGGGTTTGGACAAACTGGTGGAGAGGAGGGGATGAGAAACCATCTATAATTTTATAGAGAAGACATAGATTTGAATATTTGACCATGTTTTCCCAGCTAAGTGATCTATATTTTAGTAATAGGGGACAATGATGAGGAATAAATGGTTTCCGATCCTCCTATGGAAATTACTCTCAGGGCAGTATATGTTCCTGGGCATCAAAATCAGGGAGCGGATATCCTGTCGAGACAAGGGCTTAGACCTCAAGTTGGTGAACCTCCTATGGGAGAAATTCGGTCAAGCACAAGTCGACCTACAGTATTTGCCTCTTCAGAGACAACCCACTGTCCCATGTGGTTCTCCCTCACGTATCCAGCTCCCGTCTGTTCCTAGTTGCCCCATTCTGGCCGGCCCGAGTGTAGTTTTCAGACCTGGTGTCCCTTCTCGACGGCTCTCCGATGGAGATTCCAATCAGGAGGGACCAATTGTACACACGATTTATCACCCTTGCCCGGAGTTGTGGAAACGGTGGGCTTGGCCCCTGAGGGAGCTCCCTGAGAAGACTGTATGAACTGAAATTTAGACTATTCTCTTTTTGATATATAAAACCCATATAGTGTCAGTTGGACCCAGTCAACTGTATTATGGGTTCAGTGCTGGAATTTTTGCAGGAACATTTCTCTGCTGGATTATTTCCTTCCAACTTGAAAGTGTATGTGTTAGCCATATCTGCTTACCACGCTCCTCAGGGTGGTGCATCTTTAGGGAGTGATCCTCTAATTACGGCACTCCGAGGCTGAGGCCTGCACTACGCACAAGAGCGCCGGCTTGGGATTTGGCCGTTGTATTGTAAGGCCTGGCTTTGGCTTCCTTCGAGCCTATTGAAGATGTTTTAGAAAATTTCCTCACACTAAAAACATTATCTCTCCTTGCCATCTCTTCTATCACGAGTATTAGAGACTTGCAAGCTTTGTTGTTGCTCCTTCGTGCCTAGAATGTGCACCTGTTATGGTGAAAGCCTTCTTTTACCCTAGGATGGGGTTTGTTCCCAAGTTCCCAAATAATGATGCGGGTCCCATTGTGCTGCAGGCCTTCTGTCCTCCAGCTTTCTTATCATCAGATCAGGAAAAACAATCTGCAATGCCCTGTGAGGGATTTGGATGCTTATGTCCACAGAGCTGCCCTGTGGCGAAAGTTGGATCAACTGTTTGTCTGTTTCGGGTCACCCTGCATCCAAGCAGAGGATAAGAAAGTGGGTTGCCAAGACTATCTGAAGCGGCGGGTCAGCCTTCGAGAATCCGAGCCCATTCTCCCTGGAGTATGGCTGCCTCAAAAGCTTTATTGTCGGGTGTCTCCCTTCAGGACATTTGTGATGTGACAGGCTAGTCCTCTCCGCACACCGTTGTCAGATTTTATAACTTGGATCTAGGCTCCACTCCGGGGTCTATGGTGCTTGTGTCGTAGTGATTAATGATCACGTAATGATAATGATTTAACGTAATGATTTAACGTAATGCGTAATGATTTCACACAGACAGGCATTTTATTATTATGGCCTTGTGGGTATAATGTTCCCACAGCGTCTTGACGCAGCTCGAGTTCCCTTGAAAGGGAACTTCTCAGGTGAAGACTATAACCCTGGTTCCCTGAAGAGGGAACGAGACACTGTCTCTCTGCATGCCTGGGATCAACTTGCTTTAGCCTATCAGAAGCTAGCGCGGTCTGTTTCTGGGTATGCTTTATAGTTTTCTGGTCGATGACGTCACCTGCCTATGGCGTTCTGTCTGGCCATTAGTTCAATTTCACATGTGCTTCATGACTAGGGTTGGGTACCGAAACTCGGTGCCAATAGGGAACCGGTTCTGACGTAAACGGTAGTAACCAGACCGAATAAGAATGAAAACTTCAGTGCTTGATTTCGATTGCTGAGTCTGTGGCATGAGGCGCACACACGCAGTCTCTCGCTGTCTCCCTCTCCGACGTGCGCGCACTATACGGTTTATTGAAGCACTGTCTGATCTGTCTCGCACACGCGCTCTTGCTCGCTTGCTCTAGATTCCGGGAGATTTGAACTAATTTGCGATCATCCGGGAGCCGTTATCAATATGCGGGAGACTCACCGAACGTCTGCTGATAGCGAGGAGATTAAACACACGTGAAATGTTTGGCTGCCTTTCACGTGTAAAATTACGCGTCAGAATAACGATTGTCTATGGATATAGAATCACCATTCGCGCCGCCTTGACGCTCACGTTGTCATATTATATTAGCGCGCGCATCATCTGCTCCTCAGAGTTCTGTCGAAAAAGGAAGCTTGTCAGCAGCGCGAGATATTTGACAGCGAACGCAGCGTCTCGTTCCCTATTGAGAGAACATGGGTTACACAGAGACGTTCTCTTTCATATGTTTACTCAAAGCTGTGTATAAGACGCAGTGGAAACGAAATATCAAACTGGCTAAGAGTTTAACTAGTAAATGACAAGATAACTTACATGACTAGTTAAAGCAGACAAAACATGGGAACCTGTAGCCATGTCGATATTATATTACCCTGGTAGTAATCTCTATCTCCAGTATAATTACATTGTTTGATATAATATTGTTTTATTTGATACTATGCAAATATGAACTTTTATTTTATATTGGTTTATTTATTATTACCATATGTTACTTGTATTTATATTGTAAGTTAATATTGTGTCCAGTTTGGCCCTGTAAATAAAGGCGTATTATTTTTTTGACAAAGTGTGTGCGGTTTCGTTTTCTTAAGTACCGTTTCAAGAACCGTTTAGGCACCGGAACCGTTTAAAAAATACCGAGTAGGTACTGGTATCGGATAAAACCCAAACGATACCCAACCCTATTCACGACCCACGCAGGGGCATTCCCACGGCATCTCAACGCAGCTCGAGTTTCCTCTTCAGGGAACCAGGGTTACGCAAGTAAGCTGAAACGTTCAGTGATGGTTCATTTCTATTGTAAAAAGTTAATCATTTATTTTGTTGAAAATTTAGTGTCCCCAAATAATCATCAGCTTCTTCGTTGATGTTTTTAGAGGCAGCTTGCAACGTCACTAAGTTGAATACACATGAAGTAGTAGTAGTCGTCTGGTTTATTAGAAGCAGAGACCATTCTTTGTTATAAAAGAAGTGAAATTGGAACAAATGGAGGACCACGAGTATTACTTAGCACAAGAGCAGACAGAGCGTGAATCTTCATCCTCTAAGGGTGTACCGCAGTTACGCAGTATTGTAAAGCGTAAAATTCCTCAACACTGCTCACACCACATTAAAAGACATTATATTGTAAATAAATACAAATGACAAATAACAGACATTTACTTGTAATAAAGTGAAAGATTAATGAGAATAGAGTCTTACGTCCTCGTCGCCGATGAGCTTCCTCTTGCCGTCCCGCACTGGGAATCCACTGCCCACGTCCTTGGAGCTGATGTCAGCGCCATACTCCACGATCACGTCCTCCTCGATGCTGCTGACCAGACGCCAGAACTCCTTCTCCACCAGCTCTGTCGGCACCATCTGACACACACACACACACACGAGTCTGAGACGGCTGTGGAGTCTGAGGCGGAAAGAAGTGAACGACTCTTACGTGAACGGGCATGTTGAAGTAGTCGGACTTGAAGTGGTCGGCCATCTCACCGAAGCTCTGGAGTGTGTACTCGCGCACGGCCTGCTCGAAGCCGAACGCCTCCCGAGGCTTGCTGCACTCCTGAGTGTGTGAGCACATCATCATCGTCATCATCATCACTAAGTGTGTGTGTGTGTGTGAATATAGGTGTGTGAGTGTACAGTACCTCCGCCACACACTTGGGGCAGCGCCAGTCTCCTTTGGGCACGTCCTGCAGCGGCGGGATGAGGCAGAAGGTGTGGTAGCTGTCGTCGCAGCCATCACACAGCAGGAGGCGGTCCTCCTCGTCACCCCGCCCACACGCCATGCACATGTACAGGTCGATCTGCGGACACACACACATGAGAAAACACAGTTTCACAAAAACACAAGCACTGGGGCCTGAAGAAGCCTGAGCAGTTGCATGTTTCACAGAAGAGCTGCTCCGACCAATGAGACCTGCTGCTTTCAAGAGGATCCATTATTACACTCACATTGATCTATTCAGCAGAAGTTTTAGCCAAGTAAACAAGTAAACAACCAGCAAACAGCACCCACATGTCGATTTAATCGCATGTGTTGATAGAATAAAATTATATAAATATCTTTGTTCATTGAAACAAATAGTCTGAAAGAACCATCTGTGGAAACAAGTCAGAAGTCACATCACTAGTTTCCTGTACATTCATTCCTTTTAAAGCACTTCTGCTGCTGAAATAAGTCAAAAAATTACAACCAATGAAACAATATCCAATGCATCACAACTCATACTCACATAATTAACCTCCAGCACCTCCTTGCGTGGACGCATTTTAAAAGCGAAAGCCTGAGCCTTCATGTGCTTCTGTTTCCTGAGGAAGCCATCGTCATCTGGACACACACACACACAGTCTGTACACGTTTGATGACCAAAACTAATGTCTCTGTGTGATAACGAGCCGATGAAAGTCTCACCCGCTGCCATTATGTCCAGGCACCCGCCAAACACCTGTATGGCTTTGGGCTCTGTGTTTTCCCTCTAAGACACAACACAAGGGTCAGAGGTTAGGTATGATATCACACCAGTATACACGCAAGCACAGTATGACAAATTAACCAATTTTCCTGGGTCAGAGAGAGTCTTTGGTGGAAGCACTCTCAATGACTGGAGAAGCTTGAAGGGGCAGAACTTAAGCACTCTCAAAGACTGAGGAAGTTAGAAGGGGCAGGACTTAAGCACTCTCAATGACTGGAGAAGCTTGAAGGGGCAGAACTTTAACACTCTCAAAGACTGAGGAAGTTAGAAGGGGCAGGACTTAAGCACTCTCAGTGACTGAGGAATTTAGAAGGGCAGGACTTAAGCACTCTCAGTGACTGAGGAAGTTAGAAGGGGCAGGACTTAAGCACTCTCAAAGACTGAGGAAGTTAGAAGGGGCAGGACATAAACACTCTCAGTGACTGAAGAAGTTAGAAGGGGCAGGACTTAAGCACTCTCAAAGACTGAGGAAGTTAGAAGGGGCAGGACTTAAGCACTCTCAGTGACTGAGGAAGTTAGAAGGGGCAGGACTTAAGCACTCTCAGTGACTGAGGAAGTTAGAAGGGGCAGGACTTAAGCACTCTCAGTGACTGAGGAAGTTAGAAGGGGCAGAACTTTAGCACTCTCAAAGACTGAGGAAGTTAGAAGGGGCAGGACATAAACACTCTCAGTGACTGAAGAAGTTAGAAGGGGCAGGACTTAAGCACTCTCAGTGACTGGGGAAGTTAGAAGGGGCAGGACTTAAGCACTCTCAGTGACTGAGGAAGTTAGAAGGGGCAGGACTTAAGCACTCTCAGTGACTGAGGAAGTTAGAAGGGGCAGGACTTAAGCACTCTCAATGACTTTCAATGAAGTTTGAAGGGGCAGAACTTTAGCACTCTCAGTGACTGAGGAAGTTAGAAGGGGCAGGACTTAAGCACTCTCAGGGACTGAGAAGGTTAAAAGGGGCAGGACATAAACACTCTCAGTGACTGAGGAATTTAGAAGGGGCAGGACTTAAGCACTCTCAGTGACTGAGGAAGTTAGAAGGGGCAGGACTTAAGCACTCTCAGTGACTGAGGAAGTTAAAAGGGGCAGGACTTAAGCACTCTCAGTGACTGAGGAAGTTAAAAGGGGCAGGACTTAAGCACTCTCAGTGACTGAGGAATTTAGAAGGGGCAGGACTTAAGCACTCTCAGTGACTGAGGAAGTTAAAAGGGGCAGGACTTAAGCACTCTCAGTGACTGAGGAAGTTAGAAGGGGCAGGACTTAAGCACTCTCAGTGACTGAGGAAGTTAGAAGGGGCAGGACTTAAGCACTCTCAGTGACTGGAGAAGCTTGAAGGGGCAGAACTTTAGCACTCTCAGTGACTGAGGAAGTTAGAAGGGGCAGGACTTAAGCACTCTCAGTGACTGAGGAAGTTAGAAGGGGCAGGACTTAAGCACTCTCAGTGACTGAGGAAGTTAGAAGGGGCAGGACTTAAGCACTCTCAGTGACTGAGGAAGTTAGAAGGGGCAGGACTTAAGCACTCTCAGTGACTGAGGAAGTTAAAAGGGGCAGGACTTAAGCACTCTCAGTGACTGAGGAATTTAGAAGGGGCAGGACTTAAGCACTCTCAGTGACTGAGGAATTTAGAAGGGGCAGGACTTAAGCACTCTCAGTGACTGAGGAAGTTAGAAGGGGCAGGACTTAAGCACTCTCAGTGACTGAGGAAGTTAAAAGGGGCAGGACTTAAGCACTCTCAGTGACTGAGGAAGTTAAAAGGGGCAGGACTTAAGCACTCTCAGTGACTGAGGAATTTAGAAGGGGCAGGACTTAAGCACTCTCAGTGACTGAGGAAGTTAAAAGGGGCAGGACTTAAGCACTCTCAGTGACTGAGGAAGTTAGAAGGGGCAGGACTTAAGCACTCTCAGTGACTGAGGAAGTTAGAAGGGGCAGGACTTAAGCACTCTCAGTGACTGGAGAAGCTTGAAGGGGCAGAACTTTAGCACTCTCAGTGACTGAGGAAGTTAGAAGGGGCAGGACTTAAGCACTCTCAGTGACTGAGGAAGTTAGAAGGGGCAGGACTTAAGCACTCTCAGTGACTGTGGAAGTTAGAAGGGGCAGGACTTAAGCACTCTCAGTGACTGAGGAAGTTAGAAGGGGCAGGACTTAAGCACTCTCAGTGACTGTGGAAGTTAGAAGGGGCAGGACTTAAACACTCTCAGTTAGTGTTGGGCGATATGCTCCATTTTCATATCGTCCTATCGTCAGCCTGTGAGATCGGCGATACACGATAGTATCTTGAGGGGGCGGGGCTAACATTTGATTATTAACTTGATTATTTAGCCTACTCATTAATTTGCTTGTTTTATTAGCCTACTTCGTTTTATAAACGAGAATCTTTTTTTCTATTTTGCTAGCCAAGGTGGAGTGTTTATTAATAGGATCAGGTTATTTCCTGGTATAGTGAGGTAAAAAAAAAAGAGATCCTAATCCTTTTGTTCGTCAACGGGAAATTTACGGACACATTAGCCTATCCTCATGCCGTTACATGCAGCATTTTGACTAGGGCCTATTTCTGCACGAGATGAAAACACGTTTTAATAATTTCTTGGGTCAGAAAGAGTCGGAGTTTGCGATATGTGTCCCCCTACCAGTGCGCTCTCTGCGCACTTCACATGCGCACTTCAGTAAGCACGAAGTACGCGGGTTAATGTGTTTTAAATGCCGGGAGAAACAAGAGCAAGGGCCAAACGTCTAGCTGAGTCGATCGATTTATTCTTATACTTATGACTTGACTCTGATAAAGGAAACGTTTACATGACCACATGCATTGTCAAGTTTATTCAACATAATCAGGTTAAGAACGTCGTCGCATGTAAACGCGCTCAATCTCTGAAAGTGAAAGTAAAAATGGACTGCTTTCGGCATCTGCTTTAACGCCGCGTTCACTCAGAGAGGACGATGATAACGGTAACTATAATACTATTTTAGTGATATTATTATTAATACTATTTAGTAATTGTATTGTTTTTTATTAATTTTTTATTTTAATTTTGCGTCTGTTAAAACGAGCACACTTGATAATTTGTGAATGGATCACCTTGCAATTAAATGTTAGATGTTTTTTAGTCTGTTTTAAAAACATTCTCTTAGAGGAGTCCTCATTAGTGCGTGTGTTGCAATTGTTATGAGGTGATGCCTGTAGTTCCTAATATTCATTTAATAACAATACTAGCTTTATAATAATAATAATAGGCCTAATAATAATAATTTAATACATTATGGTAAAACGAGCCAATTATCGTATTGATATCGTCAAAGGCATCTGCCATCGGCGATATGTCAGACTTTCGTCGATACACGATACTATCGTCTATCGGCACAACCCTACTCTCAGTGACTGTGGAAGTTAGAAGGGGCAGGACTTAAGCACTCTCAGTGACTGAGGAAGTTAGAAGGGGCAGGACTTAAGCACTCTCAGTGACTGAGGAAGTTAAAAGGGGCAGGACTTAAGCACTCTCAGTGACTGAGGAAGTTAAAAGGGGCAGGACTTAAGCACTCTCAGTGACTGAGGAATTTAGAAGGGGCAGGACTTAAGCACTCTCAGTGACTGAGGAAGTTAAAAGGGGCAGGACTTAAGCACTCTCAGTGACTGAGGAAGTTAGAAGGGGCAGGACTTAAGCACTCTCAGTGACTGAAGAAGTTAAAAGGGGCAGGACTTAAGCACTCTCAGTGACTGAGGAAGTTAGAAGGGGCAGGACTTAAGCACTCTCAGTGACTGAGGAAGTTAAAAGGGGCAGGACTTAAGCACTCTCAGTGACTGAGGAAGTTAAAAGGGGCAGGACTTAAGCACTCTCAGTGACTGAGGAAGTTAGAAGGGGCAGGACTTAAGCACTCTCAATGACTGGAGAAGCTTGAAGGGGCAGAACTTTAGCACTCTCAGTGACTGAGGAAGTTAGAAGGGGCAGGACTTAAGCACTCTCAGTGACTGAGGAAGTTAGAAGGGGCAGGACTTAAGCACTCTCAGTGACTGAGGAAGTTAGAAGGGGCAGGACTTAAGCACTCTCAGTGACTGAGGAAGTTAGAAGGGGCAGGACTTAAGCACTCTCAGTGACTGAGGAAGTTAGAAGGGGCAGGACTTAAGCACTCTCAGTGACTGAGGAAGTTAGAAGGGGCAGGACTTAAGCACTCTCAGTGACTGTGGAAGTTAGAAGGGGCAGGACTTAAGCACTCTCAGTGACTGAGGAAGTTAGAAGGGGCAGGACTTAAACACTCTCAGTTAGTGTTGGGCGATATGCTCCATTTTCATATCGTCCTATCGTCAGCCTGTGAGATCGGCGATACACGATAGTATCTTGAGGGGGCGGGGCTAACATTTGATTATTAACTTGATTATTTAGCCTACTCATTAATTTGCTTGTTTTATTAGCCTACTTCGTTTTATAAACGAGAATCTTTTTTTCTATTTTGCTAGCCAAGGTGGAGTGTTTATTAATAGGATCAGGTTATTTCCTGGTATAGTGAGGTAAAAAAAAAGAGATCCTAATCCTTTTGTTTGTCAACGGGAAATTTACGGACACATTAGCCTATCCTCATGCCGTTACATGCAGCATTTTGACTAGGGCCTATTTCTGCACGAGATGAAAACACGTTTTAATAATTTCTTGGGTCAGAAAGAGTCGGAGTTTGCGATATGTGTCCCCCTACCAGTGCGCTCTCTGCGCACTTCACATGCGCACTTCAGTAAGCACGAAGTACGCGGGTTAATGTGTTTTAAATGCCGGGAGAAACAAGAGCAAGGGCCAAACGTCTAGCTGAGTCGATCGATTTATTCTTATACTTATGACTTTACTCTGATAAAGGAAACGTTTACATGACCACATGCATTGTCAAGTTTATTCAATATAATCAGGTTAAGAACGTCGTCGCATGTAAACGCGCTCAATCTCTGAAAGTGAAAGTAAAAATGGACTGCTTTCGGCATCTGCTTTAACGCCGCGTTCACTCAGAGAGGACGATGATAACGGTAACTATAATACTATTTTAGTGATATTATTATTAATACTATTTAGTAATTGTATTGTTTTTTATTAATTTTTTATTTTAATTTTGCGTCTGTTAAAACGAGCACACTTGATAATTTGTGAATGGATCACCTTGCAATTAAATGTTAGATGTTTTTTAGTCTGTTTTAAAAACATTCTCTTAGAGGAGTCCTCATTAGTGCGTGTGTTGCAATTGTTATGAGGTGATGCCTGTAGTTCCTAATATTCATTTAATAACAATACTAGCTTTATAATAATAATAATAGGCCTAATAATAATAATTTAATACATTATGGTAAAACGAGCCAATTATCGTATTGATATCGTCAAAGGCATCTGCCATCGGCGATATGTCAGACTATCGTCGATACACGATACTATCGTCTATCGGCACAACCCTACTCTCAGTGACTGTGGAAGTTAGAAGGGGCAGGACTTAAGCACTCTCAGTGACTGAGGAAGTTAGAAGGGGCAGGACTTAAGCACTCTCAGTGACTGAGGAAGTTAAAAGGGGCAGGACTTAAGCACTCTCAGTGACTGGGGAATTTAGAAGGGGCAGGACTTAAGCACTCTCAGTGACTGTGGAAGTTAGAAGGGGCAGGACTTAAGCACTCTCAGTGACTGAGGAAGTTAAAAGGGGCAGGACTTAAGCACTCTCAGTGACTGAGGAAGTTAAAAGGGGCAGGACTTAAGCACTCTCAGTGACTGGGGAATTTAGAAGGGGCAGGACTTAAGCACTCTCAGTGACTGAGGAATTTAGAAGGGGCAGGACTTAAGCACTCTCAGTGACTGAGGAATTTAGAAGGGGCAGGACTTAAGCACTCTCAGTGACTGGGGAATTTAGAAGGGGCAGGACTTAAGCACTCTCAGTGACTGAGGAAGTTAGAAGGGGCAGGACTTAAGCACTCTCAGTGACTGAGGAAGTTAGAAGGGGCAGGACTTAAGCACTCTCAGTGACTGGGGAATTTAGAAGGGGCAGGACTTAAGCACTCTCAGTGACTGAGGAAGTTAGAAGGGGCAGGACTTAAGCACTCTCAGTGACTGAGGAAGTTAGAAGGGGCAGGACTTAAGCACTCTCAGTGACTGGGGAATTTAGAAGGGGCAGGACATAAACACTCTCAGTGACTGGGGAATTTAGAAGGGGCAGGACTTAAGCACTCTCAGTGACTGAGGAAGTTAGAAGGGGCAGGACTTAAGCACTCTCAGTGACTGAGGAAGTTAGAAGGGGCAGGACTTAAGCACTCTCAGTGACTGGGGAATTTAGAAGGGGCAGGACTTAAGCACTCTCAGTGACTGAGGAAGTTAGAAGGGGCAGGACATAAACACTCTCAGTGACTGGGGAAGTTAGAAGGGGCAGGACTTAAGCACTCTCAGTGACTGGGGAAGTTAGAAGGGCAGGACTTAAGCACTCTCAGTGACTGAGGAATTTAGAAGGGGCAGGACTTAAGCACTCTCAGTGACTGAGGAAGTTAAAAGGGGCAGGACATAAACACTCTCAGTGACTGGGGAAGTTAGAAGGGCAGGACTTAAGCACTCTCAGTGACTGGGGAATTTAGAAGGGGCAGGACTTAAGCACTCTCAGTGACTGAGGAATTTAGAAGGGGCAGGACTTAAGCACTCTCAGTGACTGAGGAATTTAGAAGGGGCAGGACTTAAGCACTCTCAGTGACTGAGGAAGTTAAAAGGGGCAGGACATAAACACTCTCAGTGACTGGGGAAGTTAGAAGGGCAGGACTTAAGCACTCTCAGTGACTGGGGAATTTAGAAGGGGCAGGACTTAAGCACTCTCAGTGACTGAGGAATTTAGAAGGGGCAGGACTTAAGCACTCTCAGTGACTGGGGAATTTAGAAGGGGCAGGACTTAAGCACTCTCAGTGACTGGGAAAGCTTGAAGGGACGGACACAATAATCACAATAACACCAGATCAGATCAGACACTCAAGACACAGGGAGGAGCATCACAAACATAAAATAACAGATCAGGGGCTCGTTCTTCGTACGTCGCTAACTCAGTTAGCTGGATTTGATTGTTGTCGATTTGGCATGATCTTGGATCGTTTGGTTCTTCGACGCTCATCCTGGACTTGCAACAGGTCCGTCAGCTTGAACCTGCTTGCGAGCAGGCTTATTTCATGTAAACAGGATTAGATCGCGGCTGATACGGGAAGTCCTTTAGCGCAGCACGATAGTGTAGCCTAATTTCTGAGATTATTTTTTTTTCTCGTGAAACGATCGTCGTGAGGGTGTCGTTTATACTTTATTTTGTGGGAAATGCACATTAATGTTCGATTCGATGAGAAATGCATTTTTCCATTATACAGGTGATAACAACAGGATCCTGCATGGAGACAGGTGTTTTATGACCCCATTCCCTGACCCAAACCCCAGACCAGTCATATTATACAACATTGCCAACATCAGAAACATAGAAAAAAAAATTAATTAAGCCTAAAATAAAAGACAAGACAAATTTGCAAAACTCTATTTGCTTAGAGTTTTATTTCAATAGTTCTTTGTAAAGAAAAGCCAGTTATTCAGTCATATTTTAAGGTCAAGAGATATTAAGAGATATTAAGGTCAGCAATAGTACTCTGTGTGAAATAGTGTATTTAAGTCTGAAGTTTATTTTGAAGCAACTCTATTTCTAGTGCAACTTAGTCAAGTTATTTCTCCCCCTGATTTTTATTTTTTCAAAATATTCTATTTTCTGTTGAAGACTCAAATGGGGAACGAATTTCACCCTGTGTCGTTTGTGTCACACATGCCTAATGCAACAAATAAAAAGCAAAAGTTGTCTACACTGCCCACCCCTGTATCACTGCTGTGTGCAGACTCTTCTGTAGGCCTTTCTGTACATGTGGACTCCTGTCAGAAATAATAGGCACAAGTAGAAATCAATTAAAGCCATCAATTAAATTAAAGTACTTCCTCCAAAGGACAGTCATCTGAGAAGTTTTCTTCACTCTCCAGTGCAATGTGATTGATAACTCATGGCAAAATATTTTTACATTAACATAAGTTTATCAGTTTTTACTTTCACAAGACAAAGCAATTTATCATTACTCAAGATTTAACAGTTGAAATGACTAAACCAGCCAATTTGCATTATGGGTCTACTTCATTTAATGCAGCAGCAAATTATTTCACAGTGTACAACGATAATTTAAATCTCATTTCCCAGTGATGTAGGTGTTGCTACTGGTCCCTGATGTGGGTCTGGAAGAGCTGAACCCAGGGATGCCCTTCACAACAGGGCAATTCACATTCAACCCAAGGGTCAGCTCTTCTGCCAGGGTCAGGAGCATCATTATTATTTTTTCTTAGCCTTTTTCCTGTTTGCTTTTATAAACAGACAATCATTTATTTAACAGTGCCTTTTTAAAAGAGACTAGTAGGCCTATAAGGCCTAAAATTACCATTAGGCCTAAGTAGAATATTTTTGTACTTCACTTTCACCATGTCCATTATTATAGTGTGGTGACTCGACATTACAATGAACAAAGTAATTATGAAATTATGAAAATAAAAATAAAATAATAATAATAATAATAAGTTATTAAAACATCTAACATGGCCACCACAAACGCATTTAATTTGTCTTCTAGTTTTGCCAGCACTCTCTCCTGGCTTTTGCACACTTTGAGGTGTTCCTGGCGTTTTAATTAAAGACTGAAATTCGGCATAACCTTCCATTAAAAGCGCTTGCTCTGCTTGGGAGAAAAACTGGGCGTGTTCTTTGGCCATGCTGAACAGCCAATAGCAGCGCTGCTGATCACTGGTTCTGCTATCGATACATGTCCCCTTTTAAACCAACGCGAGAACGCGCAGTTATCTCAGATAACTCAATCCAGCGATACTAATCATAAACAGGTGTGTTCGAAGAACCCAATTAGCCGGATCATGATTAGCACGATGATATCATCTTAGATGTCTCATTTGATCTCGGATGTTTTAAGCAACGTACGAAGAACGAGCCCCAGATCAGATCCTCCTACAGCATCACACACACCTCGTCCTTCAGCTGTCGAGGGGAACGTCGCTCCGGCCGTCTCTCCTTCTCGTCATTCTCCTCTACAGCCTCTTCCTCTGTTCCTCCTATCCCTTCATCCTCAGCATCAGAGGCTTCTGGGTAAAGCCTGTGGACGACGCCCTACACACACAAACACACCGTCAGCAGCGGAGCGAGGCATACACTCGTCACATGGAGGAGTCGCACTCACCGTCAGAGACGCTCCGGACTGGAAGACCTCGTAAGGATACAGGATCCGCTCGAAGTGAGAGCGCAGCAACGATCCCACACCTTTCCCAGCCGGAAAACCCATCCGACTGCTGATCCTGGACCAGCGCTTCTCCTTACACACCCGCTCGAACCCTCCCTCTGCACACACCAGCTGGAGACACACAGAGTCAAGCGTCAAATACACACACAGACCACCTTGAAACCTCCTCCTGCAGACACAAGCTAGAAACAGCAGTGTATATAAACACAAGCTCTAGCGGCTCGTGGCTTCAACATAACACTCACAAACACACACCTTGCTCAGCAGGTACAGGTCCAGCACACACACACACGCAAACACACACACCTTGCTCAGCAGGTACAGGTCCAGCACACACACACACACACACACGCAAACACACACCTTGCTCAGCAGGTACAGGTCCAGCACACACACACACACACGCAAACACACACACCTTGCTCAGCAGGTACAGGTCCAGCACACACACACACACACACACACGCAAACACACACACCTTGCTCAGCAGGTACAGGTCCAGCACACACACACACACACACACACGCAAACACACACACCTTGCTCAGCAGGTACAGGTCCAGCACTCACTCACACACACACACACACGCACACACACACACACCTTGCTCAGCAGGTACAGGTCCAGCACTCACTCACACACACACACACACGCACGCACACACACACACACACACACACACACACACACACACACACACACACACACACACACACCTTGCTCAGCAGGTACAGGTCCAGCACTCACTCACACACACACACACACACACACCTTGCTCAGCAGCTACAGGTCCAGCACTCACTCACACACACGCACGCACACACACACACACACACACACACACACACACACACACACACACCTTGCTCAGCAGCTACAGGTCCAGCACTCACTCACGCACACACACACACACACACACCTTACTCAGCAGGTACAGGTCCAGCACACACACACACACAAACACACACACCTTGCTCAGCAGGTACAGGTCCAGCACACACACACACACACACACGCAAACACACACCTTGCTCAGCAGGTACAGGTCCAGCACACACACACACGCAAACACACACACCTTGCTCAGCAGGTACAGGTCCAGCACACACACACACACACACACACACACCTTGCTCAGCAGGTACAGGTCCAGCACACACACACACACACACACACACACCTTGCTCAGCAGCTACAGGTCCAGCACTCACTCACACACACGCACGCACACACACACACACACACACACACACACACACACACACACACACCTTGCTCAGCAGGTACAGGTCCAGCACTCACTCACACACACACACACACACACACACACACACACACACACACACACCTTGCTCAGCAGCTACAGGTCCAGCACTCACTCACGCACACACACACACACACACACCTTACTCAGCAGGTACAGGTCCAGCACACACACACACACAAACACACACACCTTGCTCAGCAGGTACAGGTCCAGCACACACACACACACACACACGCAAACACACACCTTGCTCAGCAGGTACAGGTCCAGCACACACACACACGCAAACACACACACCTTGCTCAGCAGGTACAGGTCCAGCACACACACACACACACACGCAAACACACACACCTTGCTCAGCAGGTACAGGTCCAGCACACACACACACACACACACAAACACACACACCTTGCTCAGCAGGTACAGGTCCAGCACACACACACACACACACACACACAAACACACACACCTTGCTCAGCAGGTACAGGTCCAGCACACACACACACACACACACACACACACACACAAACACACACACCTTGCTCAGCAGGTACAGGTCCAGCACACACACACACACACACGCAAACACACACACCTTGCTCAGCAGGTACAGGTCCAGCACACACACACACACACACACGCAAACACACACACCTTGCTCAGCAGGTACAGGTCCAGCACACACACACACACACACACAAACACACACACC
Organism: Pimephales promelas; assembly: GCF_988280905.1. Classification (NCBI taxonomy): domain Eukaryota; kingdom Metazoa; phylum Chordata; class Actinopteri; order Cypriniformes; family Leuciscidae; genus Pimephales; species Pimephales promelas. Next base: position 29,390,867 of record NC_142792.1, on the reverse strand, counting down.
TTGCTCAGCAGGTACAGGTCCAGCACACACACACACACACACACAAACACACACACCTTGCTCAGCAGGTACAGGTCCAGCACTCACACACACACACACACACACAAACACACACACCTTGCTCAGCAGGTACAGGTCCAGCACTCACACACACACACACACACACAAACACACACACCTTGCTCAGCAGGTACAGGTCCAGCACTCTTCTCTCCACGTGAGGAAAGCGCAGCTTGCAGCCCTGAAGCTCCCAGAACTTGGAGATCTGGTCCAGGAAGTTGAGCTTGACTCTGGTGAGGGCCTGAAGGCAGGACAGAAGGTGAGGAACACACACACACACACTCATTCGTGGTGAGATGATGAGACTGACCTCCAGCTCATTGAGCCGCTGGATGCGTGGAGTGAAGCGGAAACTGCGCACGTCACAGGCAAATGGAGGCTGCCAGCCCTGAAACGCACAAAACACACACACGGTCACCATGGTAACCAGCATCAGCATCACACACAGTCACCACGGTAACCAGCATCAGCATCACACACGGTCACCACAGTACCAGCATCACACACAACAGAGCTGATGGGTAGTTGGTGAGTATAATGAGTAGTACTGACCTGTTATTATAACATTTATGTTTACAGTTATTGTGCTTATGTTTACAGTATTGAGCGTCTGATCTGTTATTATAGTGTTTGTTTACAGTATTGAACGTCTGATCTGTTATTATAGTGTTTATGTTTACAGTAGTGAGCGTCTGATCTGTTATTATAGTGTTTATGTCTACAGTATTGAGCATCTAGGGCTCGTTCTTCGTACGTCGCTAACTCAGTTAGCTGGATTTGATTGTTGGCGATTTGCCATGATCTTGGATCGTTTGGTTCTTCGACGCTCATCCTGGACTTGCTGTCATAGCAACAGGTCCGTCAGCTTGAACCTGCTCGCGAGCAGGCTTATTTCATGTAAACAGGATTAGATCGCGGCTGATACGGAAGTCCTTCAGCGCAGCGCGATAGTGTAGCTTAATTTCTGAGATTTATTTTTGTTTTCTCGTGAAACGATCGTCGTGAGGGTGTCGTTTAAATACATTATTATTTTGTTGGAAATGCACATTAATGTTCGATTCGATATCGGGCTTCAACAACAGCACAAAATGTTTGCATTGCCCTAAAATTATTTGCGAGTGGCTTCCTTTACACTATTGGAGATGCGGAGAACTTGATAAGCTTTCTGTCGTGCCATTCACAAAGTAGTGCTCTTAGTTTTTTTTTTTTTTGCCAACTTAGGGTATATTATAATTTTTAATGAAGATAATGCAATCATGATGACCATTATGACTTACAGTCCCTCAGGCTTAACTTACGTGATTGGTGCCATACACTGTAGACTACACACATGTTCCCATCAAGGCCTCAATGAAGGGATTTTGTGAGCAGAAAGGGGGCTTATACAGTGCAGCCAAATTACTATTACAATTTTTAATATTCCAGATTTGGAATATTATATCACTTTTTTAAAAGGCATTTGACTGAGTAAAATCTTTTAGATGGTGTGTGACCATGTTCTATATCACAAATCAGTGTGAAAGCAAAATGGCCAGGATCTGTGCATGACTCAAGAATTTTAAGAGATTCACATTTATGAACATTATTTGAACATGGTAAGGAAAATTATAAATATCAAACTCACAGTATTACATACACTTATGCTGAGAACTGCATTTTTGCATTAAACAGGTGATTACAACAGGATCCTGCATGGAGACAGGTGTTTTATGACCCCATTCCCTGACCCAAACCCCAGACCAGTTACAATGCAGCTCTAGGACAAGGGCACACAATGACATGAGCTTTGGCCAATAAAGGGAAGATTTCAATGTCTAAAAAGCCTGACGGTTGCACCTGACAGGGCCTGTGACATTGCATGTGCCATATTACACAACACTGCCAACATCAGAAAAAGAAAAAAAAAAGTTTAATTAAGCCTAAAATAAAAGACAAGACAAATTTGCAAAACTCTGTTTGCTTAGAGTTTTATTTCAATAGTTCATAGTCATCTTTTTAAAAGATATTAAGGTCAGTAATAGTACTCTGTGTGATTTTACTCTGAAGTTTATTTTGAAGCAACTCTATTTCTAGTGCAATTTTTTCTTAGTCAAGTTCTGTTTCTCCCCCTGATTTTTGTTTTTTCAAAATACTCTGTTGAAGACTCATATAGGGAACAAATGCAACAAATAACAAGCAAAAGTTGTCTACACTGCCCACCCCTGTATCACTGCTGTGTGCAGACTCTTCTGTAGGCCTTTCTGTACATGTGGACTCCTGTCAGAAATAACAGGCATAGGCACAAGTAGAAATCAATTAAAGCCATCAATTAAATTAAAGTACTTCCTCCAAAGGACAGTCATCTGAGAAGTTTTCTTCACTCTCCAGTGCAATGTGATTGATAACTCATGGCAAAATATTTTTTACATTAACATAAGTTTATCAGTTTTTACTTTCACAAGACAAAGCAATTTATCATTACTCAAGATTTAACAGTTGAAATGACTAAACCAGCCAATTTGGATTATAGGTCTACTTCATTTAATGGAGCAACAAATTATTTCACAGTGTACAACGATAATTTAAATCTCATTTCCCAGTGATGTAGGTGTTGCTACTGGTCCCTGATGTGGGTCTGGAAGAGCTGAACCCAGGGATGCCCTTCACAACAGGGCAATTCACATTCAACCCAAGGGTCAGCTCTTCTGCCAGGGTCAGGAGCATCATTATTATTTTTTTCTCAGCATTTTTCCTGTTTGCTTTTATAAACAGACAATCATTTATTTAACAGTGCCTTTTTAAAAGAGACTAGTAGGCCTATAAGGCCTAAAATTACCATTAAGTAGAATATTTTTGTACTTCACTTTCACCATGTTTATTATTATAGTGTGGTGACTCGACATTACAATGAACAAAGTAATTATGAAATTATGAAAATAAAAATAAAAATAAAATAATAATAAGTTATTAAAACATCTATGGCCACCACAAACGCATTTAATTTGTCTTCTAGTTTTGCCAGCACTCTCTCCTGGCTTTTGCACACTTTGAGGTGTCCCTGGCGTTTTAATTAAAGACTGAAATTCGGCATAACCTTCCATTAAAAGCGCTTGCTCTGCTTGGGAGAAAAACTGGGCGTGTTCTTTGGCCATGCTGAACAGCCAATAGCAGCGTTGCTGATCACTGGTTCTGCTATCGATACATGTCCCCTTTTAAACCAACGCGAGAACGCGCAGTTATCTCAGATAACTCAATCCAGCGATACTAATCATAAACAGGTGTGTTCGAAGAACCCAATTAGCCGGATCATGATTAGCACGATGATATCATCTTAGATGTCTCATTTGATCTCGGATGTTTTAAGCAACGTACGAAGAACGAGCCCCTGATCTGTTATTATAGTGTTTATGTTTACAGTATTGAGCGTCTGATCTGTTATTTTAGTGTTTATGTTTACAGTATTGAGCGTCTGATCTGTTATTATAGCGTTTGTTTACAGTAGTGAGCATCTGATCTGTTATTATAGTATTTGTTTACAGTATTGAGCATCTGATCTGTTATTATAGTGTTTATGTTTACAGTATTGAGCGTCTGATCTGTTATTATAGCGTTTGTTTACAGTATTGAGCGTCTGATCTGTTATTATAGTGTTTGTTTACAGTAGTGAGCATCTGATCTGTTATTATAGCGTTTGTTTACAGTATTGAGCGTCTGATCTGTTATTATAGTGTTTATGTTTACAGTATTGAGCATCTGATCTGTTATTATAGCGTTTATGTTTACAGTAGTGAGCGTCTGATCTGTTATTATAGCGTTTATGTTTACAGTATTGAGCGTCTGATCTGTTATTATAGCGTTTGTTTACAGTAGTGAGCATCTGATCTGTTATTATAGTATTTGTTTACAGTATTGAGCGTCTGATCTGTTATTATAGTGTTTGTTTACAGTAGTGAGCATCTGATCTGTTATTATAGCGTTTATGTTTACAGTATTGAGCGTCTGATCTGTTATTATAGCGTTTGTTTACAGTATTGAGCGTCTGATCTGTTATTATAGTGTTTGTTTACAGTAGTGAGCGTCTGATCTGTTATTTTAGTGTTTATGTTTACAGTATTGAGCGTCTGATCTGTTATTATATTGTTTGTTTACAGTAGTGAGCATCTGATCTGTTATTATAGCGTTTGTTTACAGTATTGAGCGTCTGATCTGTTATTATAGTGTTTATGTTTACAGTATTGAGCGTCTGATCTGTTATTATAGCGTTTGTTTACAGTAGTGAGCATCTGATCTGTTATTATAGTATTTGTTTACAGTATTGAGCGTCTGATCTGTTATTATAGTATTTGTTTACAGTATTGAGCGTCTGATCTGTTATTATAGTGTTTGTTTACAGTAGTGAGCGTCTGATCTGTTATTATAGTGTTTGTTTACAGTATTGAGCGTCTGATCTGTTATTATAGTGTTTGTTTACAGTAGTGAGCATCTGATCTGTTATTATAGTATTTGTTTACAGTATTGAGCGTCTGATCTGTTATTATAGTATTTGTTTACAGTATTGAGCGTCTGATCTGTTATTATAGTGTTTGTTTACAGTATTGAGTGTCTGATCTGTTATTATAGCGTTTGTTTACAGTATTGAGCGTCTGATCTGTTATTATAGTGTTTGTTTACAGTATTGAGCATCTGATCTGTTATTATAGCGTTTGTTTACAGTATTGAGCGTCTGATCTGTTATTATAGTGTTTGTTTACAGTAGTGAGCATCTGATCTGTTATTATAGTATTTGTTTACAGTATTGAACGTCTGATCTGTTATTATAGCGTTTGTTTACAGTATTGAGCGTCTGATCTGTTATTATAGTGTTTGTTTACAGTATTGAGCATCTGATCTGTTATTATAGCGTTTGTTTACAGTATTGAGCGTCTGATCTGTTATTATAGTGTTTGTTTACAGTATTGAGCGTCTGATCTGTTATTATAGTGTTTGTTTACAGTATTGAGCGTCTGATCTGTTATTTTAGTGTTTGTTTACAGTATTGAGCATCTGATCTGTTATTATAGCGTTTGTTTACAGTAGTGAGCATCTGATCTGTTATTATAGCGTTTGTTTACAGTATTGAGCGTCTGATCTGTTATTATAGTGTTTGTTTACAGTATTGAGCGTCTGATCTGTTATTATAGTGTTTGTTTACAGTATTGAGCGTCTGATCTGTTATTATAGTGTTTGTTTACAGTATTGAGCGTCTGATCTGTTATTTTAGTGTTTATGTTTTAGGGATGGGACGGTATGAAAATTTCATATCACGATTATAGTGTCCAAAATAATCGTGATTATCAATATTATCACGGTTTTGTTAAAAATTTATGAAAGTGCTCAAAAAGAACTGATGCTCACACTGAAACATTTCAACAAGTTTTATAATTGAAAATCAACAAACAACAAATAAAACAAGCCTCTCTACGCATTTTTTTTAAGCAAGTTTCTATTCTATGGCATTTGCTTCTTTATAATGCCCGTCGTCAATAGCAACGCATTATTACACAGCGCACTTTCATATCACAACGGACGCGCGCTCTTGTTTCATTCAAATACAACTTGCCGTCTTGCGTCTCCGGTTTTTGATTGTATTGCAAAAATGAAATCAGAGTTGATTTATTGCTTACAGAGTTTGATAATATTGGTGTGATATATCTTGTCTGGATGATTGTTTTACAAAATGAATTCATAAATAGGTAAGATTTAAAACATTAGCTAATCTCATTATCAATTCAATATGTCCCCGTAATTATGTGGTAAAAATAAAATCGGTTTAATACGTGATGTATCTATACTTTACTATCCCTTAAAATATCACTCTTAATAATAGTCTTGTTTGAAGTTGTTCGTTCGTCTTTAGCTCAAATCCACTTGCTACGAACTTTTCTTCGCGGAAGCTTCACGTCTATTTCAAGTGAGTGACATAAAATGTTTCAACTCAAAACAACATTTCGTGCCCAATTGTTTCCCAGACGTAGTTTTGGTATTGAGGTCAAAGTTAACTTGCCTTGCGTTCGGGTGATGATCACACAAGACGACTCGGCAGATTTGAAGTGTTTCTATTGCAGTGACTTTTTGTTCGGCAGACAGGGTGACCATCCTCGATCAAGTTTCACTCAGGACTTTTGTAAAACCCAAAATATGACCACACCTCAGATTTGGTCATTTTAAAAGGCTAAAAAATCTCCTGAGCACGGTCACTGCCTTCCACCATTCCTTCTCGAATAGTAATTTAAAAAAATATTGCGTGCTGCGCGCCACAGGATTCAGTGAGTTATTAAAATTGCGATAATCAAACACGGTTTTAATGATAATTAAATTTTAAACGATAATACTAACCGCCAGTACATTTTATCACGGTTTATCGTGAAACCGGTTATCGTCCCATCCCTATTATGTTTACAGTAGTGAGCGTCTGATCTGTTATTACAGCGTTTGTTTACAGTATTGAGCGTCTGATCTGTTATTTTAGTGTTTATGTTTACAGTAGTGAGCGTCTGATCTGTTATTATAGTGTTTGTTCACAGTATTGAGCGTCTGATCTGTTATTATAGTGTTTGTTTACAGTATTGAGCGTCTGATCTGTTATTTTAGTGTTTGTTTACAGTAGTGAGCGTCTGATCTGTTATTATAGTGTTTGTTTACAGTAGTGAGCGTCTGATCTGTTATTTTAGTGTTTATGTTTACAGTAGTGAGCGTCTGATCTGTTATTATAGTGTTTGTTTACAGTATTGAACGTCTGATCTGTTATTATAGCGTTTGTTTACAGTATTGAGCGTCTGATCTGTTATTTTAGTGTTTATGTTTACAGTAGTGAGCGTCTGATCTGTTATTATAGTGTTTGTTTACAGTATTGAACGTCTGATCTGTTATTATAGCGTTTGTTTACAGTAGTGAGCGTCTGATCTGTTATTATAGTGTTTGTTTACAGTATTGAACGTCTGATCTGTTATTATTTTAGTGTTTACTCTGATCTGTTATTATTATAGTGTTTATCAGTATCTCAAGCATCTATAATGCTTGTGTTCTCCTTGATGATACAGTATTGTGTGTCTGATCTGATATATGTTATTTTTGTGTATTGTGAGTTATCAGTGTGTGATTATGTTTACCGTCGGGGGTCTGATCTTGCAGATGCCCGTGTTTTCTGCGATGTCTCGGATCTTGTGGATAAACCCGAACGGGTCGCTGAAGTCCTGCCAGCTGGGCTCGAACACCGGACACTCCGGAGGAGCCACGAACTCACCGAGCTGAGACATCATCTGATACACACACACACACACACACACACCGATCGCTACGCTACACGCATCATCAGACCGTGTTTACATCGACGAAGCGATCTTCATGCGTTGGTCCCCGTCAGCTCCTCATCTCTGACGGCTGTCCCCCAGAAGCTGCGGGAACACACGAACAAGAGCCCGGGGACACGTTAGCTCGATGCTGGAGCTGAAGAGTGTATTGTCCTCGGGTCGAACAAAAGCCTCCGTCGCTTCCGGGTCCCTTCACCGCGTCTCCGCGCGCATTCCTGCCCGGTTCACACCCGTCCCCCTTCAGCCTTCAGCGATCTTACCCGTGAGCCCTGCGAGAGACCGATCGGGTTTACTCCAGCAATAACAGACCCACAGCCACACAAACACGGTTAGCTTCTTCCGCTAGCCTAGCCCCTGCTGCTCAAGTGTTTCCGGAAGTGTCACCTTTCACCTCACCACGGCTCTACTTCCGCTTCACTCTGAGGGTGAGCGCGACCCGGGTCAAAATAAAGTATACCGAATCGCACTAAATACAAGCCGGAACAGTTGTAAAAGTTATACACTATAAATACATGTATTAAACTATAAATACACTTATTAAAAGTATATTTCTACATCAGCAGTGCACAAAAATATTCCACTAATACTTAAAATAGATTTCAGCACATTGAACGTACATCTGGCCAGATTTTTACAAAACTTTTGATGCTGTTGAGCATTCTTTTATTTTGAAAACCTTATGTATATTTAATAGAAATAATGGACATAGCTCTGTAGCTCTAGGGCATGGAACCTGTTCAAGTCTTCCAGTTAAAAGAGGGTTTTGTCAGGGATGTAGCTCTCCGTAATTATTTATAATGGTTGCAGAGTTATTATCTTGATTAAAAATAATGGTATTGAAGGTCTTACAGTGTTGGATAGACATAGTTCAAAAGTTCAAGTTCAAAGTTTATTGCCATTTGCACTTACAGTTCAGTATAGGTACATTGAAATTCTTGTGCGTATCTCAGAGTCAGGTTTTAAATAGAGTAAAGTAACATAAAACTATAAATCTCACATTTAAACTAGTACAGAGGACTGTAAGAATAATCTTAACTGAATAAATACACATTATAGTAAATAATAATAATGTAGCATGTACAACAAAATAGAAACTGTAAATATATATATATATATATACTATTGCACTGATCATTACAAAATTTAAAAACATGGAATAGGGTACTTTTTGCCCTCCTTAATGTCCTGTGCCACTAGCCTAACAGTGGCTGGAAAAAAGCTATTAAACAGACGGGCATTGTGGGTACTGATGCTCACAGGCCTATGATGTCTCAGGTTATAGCCTGTGTCCACCCATTTGAACAAGGTGCAAGCTGGGTGATGTTTGCCCTTAAGGATGCCCTGTGCTCTCCGTCTGCAGCGCTGGATATATATAGTGTCCAAAGAGGAGAGGCTGGAGCCGATAACCCTCTCTGCAGTTTTTATGACCTGTTGCAGTGATTTCCTTTCAGTCAGGGTGGTGTTACCATACCATACTGTGATACCACTGGTTAGGATACTTTGAACAAGACCTCTGTAAACATGGGTTAGGGGTTGGCGTTGTAGTCCGGCCTTCTTTAATACTCTGATGAAATGCAGTCTCTGCTGAGCTCTTTTCACCGTTGCCCAGCTGAGATTTTCTGAGATATGGAGTCCTAAGAACTTATAGCTGTCAGTCCGCTCTACCTCAATGCCCTTAAGGCTGCTGTGGAGAGGGGGCTCTCCTCCTAAAATCCAGAATAACTTCCTTTGTTTTGTCGATGTTGAGGACAAGATCATTGTCCTCCCCATAGAGGGTGACCTTATGGACCATGTCCCTGTATGATGACTCGTCATCCTCTCTGATGAGGCCAAGGATAGTTGTATCATCTGCAATATTATCATTATTCTCTACATATAATTATAAGTCAGTTTGCTGACGATTGTTTCTTAAAAGTGAATATCAAATTCCACTAGCTTACATATTAACCAGTTTTCTAAAGCTTCAGGGCTACATGTAAACCTAAACAAATGTGTAATGCGCTAACATTGCATGAGTTTCCTTCGCAGTCATTATCTAATATACAAATTAAAAGGGCCGTTACATATTTGGGGATTACTATTTCTAATGATAAAGATGTTATGGAGAATAAAAATGTGCTGAATAACGTAGATATAACAAAATTAACTCATTTTAATTTCCCTTCATATCTGAAATATTACCTAAATCCTTCTAACACTCAGTAAAATTTAAGGCACACGGAACAGTTAATTAATCATACACCGAATTAATAAAGTAATAGGACGTTGTGCATTTCATTAAAGCTCCATCAGATTGGAACGATCTTCCCTGCTCGCTCCGATCTATAGCCTCTTTTTATTTTCAAATCATCTCTTTTACGAATCTTCAAACATTATGTTCTTGTTTTTGATTCATTTTTTTTTTATATTTTTTTTAATTCTATTTAGATATCTGTATGGGTTTATGGATGTTTGTAAGAATATCCATATCTGTATTTTCATTTTTCGAAGATGGTTTATTGACCTGTTTTTGATGATGGTAGTAGGGGGCAAATGGGATGCGAGTAGGTTTATGGGAGACACTCTCAAAGGGGCCTAATAAGGGGAGAGCCTCAGCTTTAGGGCTGATGCAAGAAGGGCCTGGGCCGTAGGGAGTGTGCAGATTCAGAGCGCAGTGTTATGCAAGATTTAAATGCAGCCGAGCGTCCCTACACCTCTCTGAACTTTCCCATCACAGCCTCACTGGAGGAGCCGAAAACATTCAGAAGGCGACACTGGTGCAACGAGAAGAAAGGCTTTTCTCCGACATCGAGCGTCCTGATCGCGTTTGTTTGACGAGAGCTAAATCTGTTTTGCAGCGCGCTCGTTTCCACTGTGTCAGGGGAAAGACCCCAACCTTGTTCCAAATAGTACAGGAAATAAGTTGCATGTGCCATCAAGTGTCAATTTCTTAAACACGGATCCACACACTTCCTGAAGTGTTTTTCACACGCCATGGGAAGTTTTGAAGATTTCAGATTGAAACGTACAGACAAAACAGTCCGTGGAGACAAAAAAAGGAAGACACCTTCTCTAGGCGCCCCTAGTATCTGGGTCACATTAGTAGGGAGATCATAGGCTGTCGCCGGTCAATACCCCCCCCCCCCCCCCTTTCAAAATACTCTGTTGATTTTGATCTTACATAAGTGTTATTCATCAGTCCATCCTGTTAAGTGTCTTTTTTGTGTATAAAAACAAAGTGTTGTGCTTTTCAACAAATAAAAAAAAATAAACATGATGCACGTTCTACCGTCCTGTCAGTGAAGTCCGATGTGAAACGCGTCCGAAAATGAGCTGCAAGTCAGCGAATACTCAGTCAAGAAGGAATACAGGAATATTAATAGTTTAAAAGAATTACAACTGCTTTCTATATCATTTGAGCGAAATGTTTCCTCCCAATCAATCATTTTCAAGGCTGTATTAAGATTCTTTGTTTGATTCTTAGGTAATTTAATATCAGAGGAATGAAGAGCAATGTTTGTTTTTAGATACCTCTTTTTTGAAAGCTTCCTCGAAAATAAAATCATATTGTGGTCTGATAAACCAGTAAAAAAGTTAAAAGTCGTAATAATTCGGTTTGGCTTATTGCTGAACAGAAGATCTATGCTTGTCTGAGTCTTATTCTTAAGTGCTTAATAAGTGAATCGCGTGTCTGTGTGTGAATGAATGAACTGCGCGTGTGCTGTTTTTACTAGAACAGCTTGCATCTGTGCCGTATAAGCAACTTATAAATCTCCAAATTAACATTTATATGCTAATATATCATAAAACAATAGGTTACAGATGAAATATGAATGTTGATTAGTTTTGGATAGATTATAATCCAATCCAATCCAATAATTACAATCCTAACAATATGAATAGAAAAAAGAACGAAAAAAATCCATTCACTCTATTGGCTGTACAGCCGCAGAAAAGTTGACCAATGTAAGCTGTGCGGCCGCACAGGTTATATTGGTCAACTGCTCTCATCCAATCACCAGCTCCACTTGAAACTCCGCCTGGCGCAGTGTTAGCCGTGTGCATCGCCGATCGCGGTTCAAAGTAATTATATTTCTTGTTCGAGGTTTCTGTTCGAGCCGATCGGAGTTTGAACAAGATGCGCTGCGTGCTGCAATAACAATTACTGAAAACCTTAGCAATACTAGTAGTATTATAATGGTGGTGGGGAGTTTAGAACATTTCATGTGTTGCTAATCTTGCGTTGACGTGAACTCAAACGTGACATACGTCAGGGATCAGGTAGCGCAGAGGGGAGGGGGGTGTGTGTGGAGGGGCGGGATGAGTTTTTTAAAACTTCCCTACCGTCTCGACCGATTTTTAACATCGTATACCATAGCTTTAATGTCAAGTTTTCATAACAAAGACATTTTAAACAATGTCAACTTTGCATTAAAATTTACCGAATGACACTTAATGACAACAGTCATAAACATTCATAAAGACTCCTTCATGTTCATGACAGGTGTTATGTCATGTTTATGACAGTGTCATGTCAGTCTTATGCACATCCCTTCAAATAAAGTGTTACCAAGCCTTCTCATGACATTTTCTATTATTGTTTTTTATTAGTGACACATTTGGGGAGATGTATATATATTCCAAAACTTTCTGAAAATACAGTGTGAGAATTAACTGCATAGTTATTAGAAATGTTTATCTTGGATATTTTACTATTTGCATACATACAAAATTCCTCACATTCTTTCTTGTGGTACCAGCTAATTTTCTTCTCAGTTGTGAATTATTCATGATTATTCATACCCCCATGCACATCGCTTTTCCAATCAAAAGTGTCTTACAAAGTTTAAATCAATCTACAAAGTTTAAATCAATCTACATTGACTTACAATTCACCTTTGGCTAAGCCACGCCCCGCTTAGTTACTGTTGCTACGTCCGTCAAACTTCATCTGGGCTCTGGTTTGGTATCAACATGGCTTATGCTGTGACAGCTCTTCCTGCTGACATGTTATCAAACTTTTATAAAGCAGCAAATAAAGAGTCCGATAGAAGTAGGCAAAAGGGGCTGCAATATGCGTTCGAAGTCTATATTCAAGACAAGAAACAACAAGGCATCCAAATAGAGACAAAAGCATAACGTTACCGGTCACAGTCAAAAAATGAACAACCGCATTTCCTGCTAATGGAGACGGAGGCTGGAACTAACAATATCAGGGAGCAACACTGTTCATGCAAAGCTGGGTAGGTCTCTATTCACTTCTATAATCGTTATTACCAAGCAAACTGTAAGAAAAAATGAAGTGGAGGTCAAACATCTCAAAAATGAAGTTTATTACAGCATAGCAGTGGCAAGGCACACGACTCACCTTGGGTTCAACGGCGTCAGAATGAACCCAGAACATTCAAATCGTCCACCTTTTATCCTGTTACTGTCCTCTTCATGTAAATGAAGTTGCTTCTGTTGTAACAGCTGTGTTAAATTCCTCTTCTCTCTTAGCATGGAGCTGAAGCTCTGTCTTAAATGTAAATTGAGGATAACAACAAAAGTGGTCCCTCTGTGCCTACATCTTTGATCTTCTTTCAATTAAGAATGGCCCAAATGTTTAAGGTAAAAACATCTATTTGAAGCCCCCTAATCAAGATGGTTCTCGAATACCCAGTCGCTCCCACGTTATAGATGATAACCGTGACTCTGTGACATTATTACTGATTGTAAGTAATTGATTCTATGATAAATAAGCTAATTTAAGTGAAGGAACGTTTCAATATATCTATATTGGAGTGGAAGTTGGATGAGGCAGACTATAATTTCTTACAAAACAGACTACACGAGTATAACGTTGTATTTATTAGCAGCGTGTGCTAGCGTATCAACAACCGGTATGAGAACCAAAATCATAACCTAAAACATTATAAAACGGTCTAACTACCATAACTGCACAGTAAGGTTAAGCCAAGTTCACACTACAGGATTTTAAGCCCAATTTGCAAATCGTTGAGTCGCCGACAGGTCAGGGTGTTATCGCGTGCAAATCACGGGGGATTAGCAGACGATGAACGCTTGCCAGTCTGTTAGTATGAAAGAGCCAACAACGCAGCGAAAACGCTCGCAGACGCGTCGCCGAGCCCAGAAAAATATCTAGCCTGCTAGGTATCCAGAGCCGCCGCGCGACTCAAACTCAGTGATGTCATGAGTACAGCCAATCATAGCAACGCATGGGTTGAGGACACCAGGTAAATCTTACTTTTTTTTTTGCATTTTTTTCCTCAGAGCAGATCGTCACGCAAACGGTGTGCAGCACTAGTTTCTGTCTGACGTCCATATTCACGTGTTGTGTTTTCTTCTTCGCTGGTATTGGCGCACGTGCTGTTTCGCGTCATTTCTGGTTCGTTTTATTGCTGGTTTTTCTTGACAAAATGTGGTGTGTAGACAAGATAGAATCGTTGGTTGGGGGACAGAGTTGTTGTCAACTCGTTATTTGTTTGATTATTTTCAGGATTTAGACTGTACTATAGTACTGAAACAGCTCTCATTAGAGTCAAAAATGATTTGCTGTTATCATTCGATCGTGTTTGTATCTCTATGTAGTGCGTTGTCAACTCGTGTAGTGCGTCACCTCCTGTTGTGGATCAATCACGCTGTGTTGTGTGGTGTGAACAGCTCAACAACTTGAACACTCCTGATTTCACTGAGAGCAAGTCATGTAGTGTGAACCGCACAGTTCAGCCCAACGTTTTAAAATCATGTAGTGTGAACAAGGCATTAGAAGCAAGAAAGATGCGCTTGTTGATCTTTGAGGGGTTTAGCTGACTGAGGACGTCCATACAGTTTAATACAAAGACGACAGACTTCGGTTTTGGGAAGGGAAAAAACGGACACCCCCTCCAACCTCTCTGGGAAACGCGTATCTTACAAATGCCCCAGGCACATCGTTTAACCATATTTTCAGACTGATCTCATGAAGTAGCTTGTGTATGACACGCCAATTTGTATTTCCATTTTTGGCGTCCTATCAAGACGCATAATCGCCTTTCAGCGTGTTTATGAACGCCATTGACTTAACGTTATATAAATATATGACTTACCTCAACCCCGTCCCTAAACCTAACCGTCACTGGGGTTAATGGCATTTATGACTGGAGATTTGACTGTGTGTACGGACACGCGGAATGACGCGGACGTTAACGGCGTAGACATACACGCGGATAGCTCAAAATGCATAAAGATAACACGAGAAAGTCAATGGAGAGCAGTGAAAAAGTGTCGGACCTCTGTGGGAGCTCATTCTTGGCTGCGCTGTGGTTGGTCAATCTACATTCTAGGGCGTGGCTTAGCCAAAGGCGAATTGCTATATGTCAGAGGTCGCACACCTTTGGAGCAACTAGGGGTTAAGTGTCTTGCTCAGGGACACATTGGTGTCTCACAGTGGATTCGAACCTGGGTCTCTCACACCAAAGGCATGTGTCTGATCCACTGCGCCACCACCACCCCCTCACCACCCCTTGACTTGACTAGAATAGACTAGGCTAGACTTGACTAGGCTAGGCTAGACTTGACTTGACTTGGCTAGACATTTACATTCATTTAGCTGACGCTTTTAACCAAAGCGACTTAAAATTGCTATATATGTCAAGAGGTCGAACGCCTCAGGAGCAACTAGGGGTTAAGTGTCTTGCTCAGGGACACATTGGTGTCTCAGTTGATTCGAACCTGGGTCTCTCACACCAAAGGCATGTGTCTTACCCACTGCGCCATCACCACCCCATTCTCACAATCTAATGTGTCATGTGAATGATTAGGCAGGATGATTTTCAGATCATTTTGAAGCAAAAACTCTAGACGACAACATCCATTAGTCACAAGTCTTGTAGGCACATATTTAGTATGTTTTGTGGTCTTAAATCAGAAACTTTTTTCCATAAGCATGCATAAACATTATTATCTCAAAAATACAAACATGTACATACAATCTTGCTCACATATTATGGTCGCCCTGTTTGAGCTAAATAGGTTGTAATTTCAGCTGTGCCATTAATATGTTTATATGCAACTGAAAAAAGGACAAAAGTCAGGGCATTAACCCCAGAGGGTTAACACAGAGGTATTCCCCAAAGAGTCAGACACAGTGTCTTGTTCCCTGTTCTCAGACCTATAACCCAAACTCTTTCCAAAGAGAATTAATGTATACAATAGCGGATACAGCCCCTTTGGGGCTTGGACCTTAGTGATGTGTACCTTCAACGGCAAAAAGAAATGGTGGCAAACACTGAAACCCAGAGACCTTTTTGGTTGAAATGTTTTGTACATTGTTGACATGTGAAGAGACTCGAAATCAAAGTAACAGAGACTGTTTTGGTTTTACAACAGTTCTAGAATAAAGTTATTGTCCAGCTAAAGTTAGTTTTCCACGAAGGTTTCCATGTTGAGCAAACCTCTCATAAACACTTTTAACAGGTCTTAAGGCTTTTCTCCGGTGTGAATTCTCATGTTAATGCCCTCTCTCCTGTATGAATTTTTGTATGGTCTTATAAGGTTTAACATTGATCAAAACTCTTTTTGTACACTATTGGCAGGTGAACACCTTCTCTTCGATGTGAACTCTTATGCCTGTTAAAGGTTCCCTTTGGTGTTAAACTTCTTCTACACTGTTGGCTGGTGTAAGGCTTCTCTCCGGTGTGAACTCTCATGTGGATTTATAAGGTTTTTACATTGTTCGAAATTGATTTTGAACACTACTGGTAGATGAACGGCTTCTCCCCGATGTGAAGTCTCATGTGGTTCTTTAAGGATTTAAGTTGACTGAAACTCTTTGCACACTGTTGGCAGGTGTAAGGCTTCTCTCCGGTGTGGACTCTCAGATGCCTGTTAAAGGTTCCTTTTTGAGTGAAACTCTTTCCACACACAAGGCAGGTGTAAGGCTTCTCCCCAGTGTGAATTCTCATGTGGTCTTCTAGGTTTCTCTGACAACTGAAACTCTTTCCACACTGTTGGCAGGTGTGACGATTGTCTACAGTGTGAAGTCTCATGTGGTTCTTTATGGATCTAAGTTGACTGAAACTCTTTCCACACTGTTGGCAGGTGTAAGGCTTCTTTCTGGTGTGGACTCTCAGATGCCTGTTAAAGATTCCTTTTTGAGTGAAACTCCTTCCACACACAAGGCAGGTGTAAGGCTTCTCTCCGGTGTGAATTCTCATGTGGTCTTTTGTGGTTTGATGTTCACAGAAACTCTTTCCACACTGTTGGCAGGTGTCAGGCCTTTCTTCGGTGTGAACTCTCATATGCCTGTTAAAGGATCCTTTTTGAATAAAACTTTTTCCACATTGTTGGCAGGTGAATGGCTTCTCACCAGTGTGAATTCTTGCATGGTCTGCTAAGGTTTGACGTTGACTGAAACTCTTTCCACACTGTTTGCACGTGAACAGCTTCTCCCTAGTGTGAAATCTTACGTGTTCTTCAAATTGTACTTTTTGAGCAAAACTCTTTCCACACAGCTGGCAGATGAAAGGCTTTTCTCCACTGTGAACTCTCACGTGGTGGTTTTTTAAGGTTCGATGTTGATAGAAACTCTTTCCACACGTTTGGCAGGTGAAAGGCTTTTCTCCGGTGTGAATTCTTATGTGGTTCTTTATGGATCTAAGTTGACTGAAACTCTTTCCACACTGTTGGCAGGTGTAAGGCTTCTCTCCGGTGTGGACTCTCATATGCCTGTTTAAGGTTCCTTTTTGTGTGAAACTTCTTCCACACTGTTGGCAGGTGTAAGGCTTCTCTCCGTTGTGAATTCTCATGTGTTCTTTCAAAGTTTGATGTTGAATGAAACTCTTTCCACACTGTTGGCAGGTGAAAGGCCTCTCTCCAGTGTGAACCCTCATGTGTTCTTTCAAAGTTTGATGTTGACTGTAACTCTTTCCACACTGTTGGCAGGTGAACGGCTTCTCTCCTGTGTGAATTCTTATGTGGGCTTCAAAGCGTGTTTTTTGAGTGAAACTCTGTCCACACTGAGGGCATGTGTATGGTTTCTCTCCAGTGTGATTTCTCATGTGGACATTAAGGTTTACTTTTCTGCTGAAACTCTTTCCACACTGTTGGCAGGTGTAAGGCTTCTCTCCAGTGTGAAATCTCATGTGGTTTTTTAAGGTTCGATGTTGATTGAAACTCTTTCCACACGTTTGGCAGGTGAAAGGCTTTTCCCCGGTGTGAAGTCTCATGTGGTTCTTTATGGATCTAAGTTGACAGAAACTCTTTCCACACTGTTGGCAGGTGTAAGGCTTCTCTCCGGTGTGGACTCTCAGATGCCTGTTAAAGATTCCTTTTTGTGTGAAACTTCTTCCACATTGTTGGCAGGTGAAAGGCTTATCTCCGGTGTGAACTCTCATGTGGTTCTTTATGGATCTAAGTTGACAGAAACTCTTTCCACACTGTTGGCAGGTGTAAGGCTTCTCTCCGGTGTGGACTCTCAGATGCCTGTTAAACGTTCCTTTTTGTGTGAAACTTCTTCCACACTGTTGGCAGGTGAAAGGCTTCTCTCCGGTGTGAACTCTCATGTGGTCTGTCCAGGTCCGACGATAATTAAAACCCTTTCCACAATGTTGGCAGGTAAACGGCTTCTCTCCAGTGTGAATTCTTATGTGGGCTTCAAAGCGTACTTTTTGAGCGAAACTCTTTCCACACTGAGAGCATGTGTAAGGTTTCTCTCCAGTGTGAATTCTCATGTGGACTTTAAGTCTTCCCCGATTACTGAAACTCTTTCCACACTGAAGGCAGGAGTAAGGTTTCTCTCCAGTGTGAATTCTCATGTGGACTTTAAGGTGGTTATTCTTATTGAAACTCTTTCCACACTGAAAGCATGAATAGGGCTTCTCTCCAGTGTGAATTCTCATGTGAATGTTAAGGTTTCTATGTAGAGCAAAACTCATTCCACATTGGTGGCAGGTGAATTGCTTCTTTCCAGTTATAATGACTTTAGGTTCTCCATGTCGATTAAATTTCGTACCTAACTTAAAACAAGTTAAATCATTTCTTGTTCTTGTATTTTGAGTGTTTTTTCGCAATAAAGTCTTTTCAGGCTGTGAACAACTGAAAGATTTTTCTCCAGTTAGGAAATCAAGAAGATTCTCATTCTGATCTTTCTCTTCAATTTCATTGCATACTTCCCTCTCCTCCTTCAGTGCCATTAGGTCTAAGGTGAAAAAAGAAAGAAAAACAAAATGTTAACCCCAGTTTAATTAATGGCAATAGACATCAAAACATATATGTAATGCATCAAAATAAAAATGTCTATTCTAGATCCTATATACCAGGGGTGTCCAAACCGTCTCTGGAGGCCCGATGTCCTACAATGTTTAGCTCCAACTTGGCCCAATACACCTGCCTGGAAGTTTCTAAAGTTGCCAGAAGACATTGATCAGCTGGTTCAGGTGCGTTTAACTGGGGTTAGAGATAAACTCTGCAGGACAGGATTGGACAACCCTGTTCTATACCTACTATGCTTTGAAATGAAGATGCACTGGTTGACTGGCTAAAAAATCAGAACCAGATGGGGTTTTTTTTGGCTGATCTCTATACTGGACTAGCACACACATGGCATTGCAATAATTTCTCAAAATATCTAAATGTGTAGAAATATTATCAGTCAGTGAAAAGAATGTTAACAAGCCAGCGATTCAGAGGAACACGGTCAAGGTTCGAAATGAGGGGGTCTGGGGGGGTCCTGGACCCCCCATAAGACATTAGGTACCCCCTATTAGAATTTATTTTTGGATTTTGGGGGGTCCCCAACAAATATATTTTTACATGAGAAATTTTAGTGATGTTTTATATTTATAAAAGTAACTAATTTATTCCCTAGCATGAGGCAGCAATCAGGGCAACTATTAGCCGAGTGATTCCTGCCACATCAAATATTGTTTGATTCCTACCGCATCAAATATTATCAGTCAAATTTAGTTGATGTGGTGCTCACCATAGGTGCTCACGCAGACACATGTGACACTGTAGCTGAACGCGGCAAAACGAAACCTCCCGAATGAAAATCCTGTAAGTGCTTTGAATATGTTTATATCTCCATAATAACTGCTTATAGTAAAATATCAGGAGTTCAAGTTCCCTTTCAAGGGAACTTCGAGCTGCGTTGTCAAACGCAATGGGAACGCTCTGCGTGATTGTATCGTGAAGCGTCTGTACAATCAGTCCAATGAGAGAGTAGGACGTCAGGTGACGTCATTGAGCAGGAAACTATAAAGCATCCCTGAAGTCAGACCGCGACAGCTTCTGTTGCCTTCAGCAAGCGATCTCTGTCTCTGTCTATTTACTGTTGTCTGTCAAGCACACCATCAATGGCGAATCAAGAACTCAAGCATTGTGTTGTTCCTTGAACTCATTTCATCACGGGTGGGGACACACATCAGCTTTGTGCGGCTTGTCTGGGAGTGGAGCATGCCCAGTCAGTTCTCGAGGGAGCTGACTGCGAGCATTATGTGAAGCTTTCTATGAGAACGCTCCGCTCCCGCCGGGCGTTCTTTGAGAAGGACGGTTCAGTCCGCGTTCCCCGAGGTGCGGGTCACACTGTCGCCGAGGCACAGCATCGACTTTCATCTTGGGGTTCGCAAATGGATCTGGTAGCGGGGCTCGAGACGGGCACCGCCCTATCTCAGCCCTTACCTGCTGGATCCAGTGCCTCTGCCCAGGGAGGAGCCCACTCTGCAGATTCTCCTTCCCGGGCTGAGGCACCATTTCTGAGGAAATGGATGTTGTCAGTGTAACGGAGGCCAGCTAGTAGTTGCTGTGCGAGTAAACCTCACTCCCCGATCTCAATAGGCGCTCTAGCGACAGACGCTAGAGGCTGCAGTCGTTAGCCTCCTTGTTAGAGTGCCCGACTCTCACGCCGGAGACCCGGGTTCGAGGCCCGCTCGGAGCGTAGGAGGAGTTCAATATCAGGAGTTCAAGTTCCCTTTCAAGGGAACTTCGAGCTGCGTTGTCAAACGTGATGGGAACGCTCTGCGTGATTGTATCATGAAGCGTCTGTACAATCAGTCCAATGAGAGAGTAGGACGTCAGGTGACGTCATTGAGCAGGAAACTATAAAGCATCCCTGAAGTCAGACCGCGACAGCTTCTGTTGCCTTCAGCAAGCGATCTCTGTCTCTGTCTATTTACTGTTGTCTGTCAAGCACACCATCAATGGCGAATCAAGAACTCAAGCATTGTGTTGTTCCTTGAACTCATTTCATCACGGGTGGGGACACACATCAGCTTTGTGCGGCTTGTCTGGGAGTGGAGCATGCCCAGTCAGTTCTCGAGGGAGCTGACTGCGAGCATTATGTGAAGCTTACTATGAGAACGCTCCGCTCCCGCCGGGCGTTCTTTGAGAAGGACGGTTCAGTCCGCGTTCCCCGAGGTGCGGGTCACACTGTCGCCGAGGCACAGCATCGACTTTCATCTTGGGGTTTGCAAATGGATCTGGTAGCGGGGCTCGAGACGGGCACCGCCCTATCTCAGCCCTTACCTGCTGGATCCAGTGCCTCTGCCCAGGGAGGAGCCCACTCTGCAGATTCTCCTTCCCGGGCTGAGGCACCATTTCTGAGGAAATGGATGTTGTGAGTGTAACGGAGGCCAGCTAGTAGTTGCTGTGCGAGTAAACCTCACTCCCCGATCTCAATAGGCGCTCTAGCGACAGACGCTAGAGGCTGCAGTCGTTAGCCTCCTTGTTAGAGTGCCCGACTCTCACGCCGGAGACCCGGGTTCGAGGCCCGCTCGGAGCGGGGCGAGTAGGACCCGGGTGGAGGGGTTACATTGGTGCCGTGACCCGGATGAGAGTGAGGTTTAGGGGGGTGAGTGTAACGGAGGCCAGCTAGTAGTTGCTGTGCGAGTAAACCTCACTCCCCGATCTCAATAGGCGCTCTAGCGACAGACGCTAGAGGCTGCAGTCTTTAGCCTCCTTGTTAGCGGGCCTGACTCTCATGCCGGAGACCCGGGTTCAAAGCCCGCTCGGAGCGGGTCGAGTTGGACCCGGGTGTGAGGGGTTACATCAGCATTGATGTGGGGGATCATGATGTTTCGCCAGCTCATACCCCCGGTGATGAGGAGCTTTTGGAGGTGTTATCACTGGCTGTAGCTAGATTAAATATCGACTGGCCAGCTGATGAAAGTGTTTCTAATAAAAGAAGTTTACTTGATGAAAGATTTTTGTCTAAAACACTGCCTCCACGTCGGGGTTTACCAATCTGTCCCGATCTTCACACTGAGGTGGCGAGATCGTGGAATAAACCTGTCTCATTTAGAGTGTTTAACCCGCAGACATCTAATTATAGTAATGTATTAGGTGCTGCTGATCATGGTTATGCGACAATGCCTCGTGCTGAAGAGACGCTTGCGAGCCCTCTCTCTCCAGAGTCATCGTCATCATTAAAAGCCCCGACGTTACCCACCAGACCATTAAAATCTACATCCTCTCTAGTAGGTAAAGCATGCTCGGCAGCAGGTCAGGCTGCGTCATGCTTGCACACAATGACCATACTGCAAGCATACCAGGCTGACCTGCTAAGGGAAATAGATGAACACGAGGAAGTGAGCGCTGACGCAATTTGCGACAGATCAAGCGCTCCGTGCCACTAAGGAGCATTTCTAAGGAGCATGTATGCATTTCCCCCGATATCAATGCCCTGGGAGTTCTGGAAAAAGTTCTCCAGGAAGGGGCTCATCTGTTGTTAGTAAAAGAAAAAGACAGTGTAAGACATTATAAGGTTAAAGAAAGATTTCCCTAACCCTTAAGAGTGTGCATTGCCTTGCACATAAACTAGCTGGCAGTTCACGATTCCCTAAAATGTGTGACAGGATGTAACCACTTTAAACATTTTATATCAAAGTTGTACACAATGCATCACCAATCTACCAAGAATGTACGGCTCCTGTCTGAAGCTGCATCTGCAGTCCATATCAGCCTGCTGAAAATATTAACCATCCACTGGGTTGCCTGCAGTTACAGCACGGTGCAGGCAGTCTGGAAGGATTTCCCAGCTCTTGCACAGCAGATGAGAGCAGCACATATACTGACGCTGCACGAAAGTAGTACACTGGGATGCTGAACAGACTGACCAGTACAGGCTTTGTTACGGACATAGCCACCATGAGAGATGTGCTTCAGGAACTTAAAAGCCTTTCACTGAAACTGCAAGTGAGTACCTATTCATATTTCATATTGTAGAACATGCAATAGATTGTAGTGTGCATTTATGGTTAGACTGATATTTCATGTCACACAAATCTAACAATCTCCTTATATACAGTATATATATATATATATATATATATATATATATATATATATATATATACACACACATTTCAGAAGAGGAGCACCTCCCTAACAGATGCCAGGCGGGACATTAGACTGACAATGGAGGTTTTGGATGACATGAAGACACATGGGGGTATGTCAATGAGAGAAGCAAAATAATCTTAGATGGAGTTGCCCTGAAGGAAAGCAAAGAGAAGGTCAATTAGCGACAACCTGTCAAGTCGTCTTCCAGATTCTGAACTCACATTAGACCCTCACAACTGGCCCAAAACAAGGGATGAACTGATCTTGTATGGGGAGAAGGAGATACATGAACTTGCAAGGAATCTGGGTGAACCAACCAGAGAGACTGTTGAAGATTTCTGTTCCTGGAAACTGCAAGAGGATCAAAGTGGGAAGACCTTAAGAAGGTTGATAGTTGCAAGCCAAACATATCTAGCAACTTCAGCAGAGCGTAAACGAGGGTTTTCCGCCATGAATGATACAGCCAGTAAGACAAGAAATCGCCTAAGAGTCAGAAGTCTCTCAGCTGTCTTGTTCATCAACATTAATGCAGCCCCATTGGAGATGTTCGACCTGTCCTGGCTTAAAGAGGGGCACTGTCCACCTACTGCAAAGAAGGCAGCAAAGAATAAGAGAGAAGACAGACCACTGTGGTCCATTATGTGTTGATGTAAGACAATACTGCTTTAAAGGTAAATACTGCTTCAAAATAAACAAAATATGTGCCTGTGTAGCAAGGTAGTCTTCAAAATTTTTCAGACTGATCTCATGAAGTAGCGTGTGTATGACACGCCAATTCGTATTTCCATTTTTGGCGTCCTATCAAGACGCATAATCGCCTTTCAGCGTGTTTATGAACGCCGTTGACTTAACGTTATATAAATATATGACTTACCTCAACCCCGTCCCTAAACCTAACAGTCACTGGGGTTAATGGCATTTATGACTGTTCCCTTACCATCATAGGTAAAAAAAAGATATGACTTACCTCAACCCCGTCCCTAAACTTAACCGTCACTGGGGTCAATGGCATTTATGACTGGAGATTTGACTGCGTGTTTAGACACGCGGAATGACGTGGACGTTAATGGCGTAGACATATACGCATACACGCGGATGCAGTCATGATGTCATGTTGGAATTATTTACTATTTACTTACATTTTAGCAAGATAAATCATTATAAAATCGCGATCTCGATTCACCCTGTTCACGATTTAATTTTTAAATAACTTCGATTTAAAAATAAAATAAAAAATCGGCCTTTATTTTAAAGCATGTATAGCCTACTACAGTGTGTGTGTCCAGACAAAGAAACACTCATAACAGAAAGTAGAATGGGGATAAAAGAGAAGGCTGTCTATGTAGTAAATGTGTCTTATTAGTGGAAACTGTGGTGCGCGAGCACTAGAAACACGCAACGGCACTGACGCGCGAGCTGGTCGAGCACATCCCTTTAAACAGACATCAGTGGAAAGTTTGTAGTTCAGTCGGATGTCAATGGCAAAGAAAATTAAAACGAGTAGTCTAGCTTATTGTTAAAGGGTTAGTTCACCCAAAAATGAAAATTCTGTCAGTATTTACTCACCCTCATGTTGTTCCAACCCCGTAAGACCTTCGTTCATCTTCGGAACACAAATTAAGATATTTAGGATATTAAAATCGCTCCTGCATACAGTCCATAGGCTTCTTGAGGGACTGGCTCTTGCTGTCCCCGAAAAGTCATTAAAGACATCGTTAAAATAGTCCAAGTGACTACAGGGGCTCAATCTTAAGTTTATCAAACGACGAGAACACTTTTGTGCGCAAAAAAACAACAAAAATAACGACTTTATTACAACTATTCACTTCCTTCTCCATAAGCCTATAGTCCGTTAACGTAGTGTGATTGCGTAGAGCTACGTCACACGTAGGCTCACTATTGGTCGACGCTGGTCATGTGTGTGTGATGCGTGTGACGTACAATAACAGAAGCTTACGCTATTAAACTAGTTAGCTGACTCGCGCAGAGGGAGAAATAAACGAATAGTTGAAATAAAGTCGTTATTTTTGTTGTTTTTTTGCGCACAAAAGTGTTCTCGTCGTTTGATAAACTTAAGATTGAGCCCCTGTAGTCACTTGGACTATTTTAACGATGTCTTTTATGACTTTTCGGGGACGGCAAGAGCCAGTCCCTCAAGAAGCCTATGGACTAGTATGCAGGAGCGATTTTAATATCTTAAATATCTTAATTCGTTTTCCGAAGATAAACGAAGGTCTTACGGGGTTGGAACAACATGAGGGTGAGTAAATACTGACAGAATTTTCATTTTTGGGTGAACTAACCCTTTAACGTCGTTAACTGACGAGAGAGTGCACTTCTGTTGAATGCTGCTGGTCGTTCACGTCACGTGTTATTTGGATGAAAAACTAAATTGTATATGTAAGTAAAGTAAAACATGACCTGTTACCTGATTTATGTATAACGAGTGGTTCTCTAACGTAGACTCGCTGTATTCGGACACTAGACCGTTTTCCGCAAATTCTTTAAATAAATGCTTAACGGTCATTGCATCTATATATATATATATCCGTGTCATCTTTGCCTCGTCCTCTTTCGCTTCCGACTGACCCAGCTTATAGTTGTTGAGATGTATGCGTTGTATATTAGAAATGACTCTTTCTACCCGTCCGAAACACAGCGAGTAGAAATTTACAGCCGTCCGGAACACCGTGAGTCTACGTACATCATTACTGGGCGTTTGCAGGTCAAGACGTTCAATGAACGCAAACATCCAAGAATACTGAATTAAATTGTCTTTCACGTCTTGCGCTTGTACGGACGAATTTACACAAAATTATGTAAAAAATAAAGTCGTTTATAGTAAAAAATAGTTTACCAGTAAACAAAGTCGGTTATATCTCAAGACAAGTGAAGATTAAGATTAGGTTTAATTATCCTTGCGGAAAATTGTTCTGCACCTACAGTACGTCTGATACATATATACAAAGACAACTTTACATGACAGAATACAACATTCCCTCACCCCAACCACCCCTACACATACACAGCATCAGGGCAGAAGACTCAAAGAGACCTAATTAAAGTGCTATTAGTGCTATTAAAGTGCAGTCCTACTGTAACTTCTTGTTCATCAAAGTGATGCTAGTTGGAATAAATGATTTACTGGCTCGATTTGTCTGGAAATAAGGTAACCTAAACCTTCTCCCTGATGGCAACAGCTCGTATGCCCGGTGTAAGGGATGTGACGTATCTTTATTAATAGCTATACCTTTCTTCAACACTCTTCTTTCACAGGTAATAGCCATACTGTCTTGTTTATGCCCCGCAACCTTACTGGCCAGGTTAACTATCTTGCTCAATCTATTTTTGTTGGTCAAAGAGAAATACCATGCAACGCAACAGAAAAGTAGCATGCTCTCCACAGATGAGTGAAAAAAAAGCAACATCATATCTCTGTCCACTCTAAACTGTCTCAGTCTCCGCATAAAGTACAGTCTCTGCAGCCCCTTTTTATAGAGGGTGTCGCTATTACTATTCCACTGCAACTTATTATCTATTATTGTGCCTAAGTACTTGTGCTCTGCAACAATAGCCACATCCTCTCCATCTATAACCAAGCACTGGTGTGGCTGGCTCCCAGTTCTATAATCTATTATAATGTCCTTTGTTTTCTTTATGTTTAGAGGAAGACAGCTGGACCTGCACCGGTCTGCGAATCAATTCACCCAGGCCCTATAATTGGTCTCATCACAATTCTATATTTACCCCACTATTGCAGTATCGTCTGCAAATTTAATTGTGAGATGCTCAGATGTATTACTTCTACACTCGTTGGTGTAAAGAGTGAACAATACTGGTGAGAGGACACTGCCTTGTGGGGATCCTGTGTTGGTCATAATCTGAGAGGACACAACTTCATTTACCCTGACACACTGTGTTCTCTCCGTCAGAAAGGACTCAACCCACCTGATTATATTAGGATTTACCCCTAACTGCCCCAGCCACTCATATCGTTTGGGCTTATCCAGATGGCAATAGATATTATGGAGCATATACAGAAGTGCGTCATCTGTACTACACTTATTCCTATAGGCAAACTGTAAAGGGTCGATATTACATTGCACATCATTTAGAATATGTCTCAGAACAATTTTTTCTAGGCTCTTCATCACTGTTGATGTAAGGGCAACGGGACGATAATCATTTAAATCAGTCTTGCTACCTTGGGTACTGGTACAATGAGCGAGGACTTCCAGGCTTTAGGACTTCTGCAGAACCCTTAATAACCCTTAATAAAACTGCTGCTGCTGTTTTCATATTAATCAAAGGACAACGAAATTACTCTGCTCTAGACTAACCCTTTTAAAAAATATCCATCTATATTTAATTTATACAGTAATGAATATGCAATTTTTTCACATTTGATTACTTTATTCAAATGCATCTACTCTAAAAACACTGTTTATTAAATTTGCAGCTTTTCTTTGTTCTATTTTTGTATTTTAGTTGTCCTATTTGTAATTCCATTATTTATTGTTATTTTGTTTTAAATACATTTAAAAATTACAAATGCAGTGACAACTCAGGGATCGGTTATTGAAGTCCTTGAAATCCAAAAAAGTAGAGCTTGAAAAGTCCTGGAAAGTCCTGGAATTTCATTTTACAGAATCTGTACGAACTCTGATTACACTTCTGAGAAAAAAAAATTGTGATATCAATTCTAAGCTAAAAAATCGTGATTCATATTTTTCCCAGAATCGTGCAGGCCTAGTCCTAAGTCATTTCGAACCCTGAACACGCTTAATACGAATACAAAGAAGAGAGAGAACAGAAGCAGCAGAAGAGAAAAGAAGGTTCCCATCCTGGATGAACGCAAACGGGTTAAACATTTTGCGCATGAATGTCTGATTTCAGCTGCATTCAACGGGTAATATCGGGCTGATTCCCCGCACCGCTCTACTCAATCGCTCTGCCTTATTCTCTGTACCCCGTTCCCCATTCGCTGCAGTTGGGTTTCAATACGGTAAACTGTGTGTGTGTGTGTGTGAGTGTGTGCGCGGACCTGGCAGCTTTTGGTAAATGAGAACCGTTATGCGCAAGGTTACTTTCACTGCGGAAACATTCGAGCCGAAGTCTACGTGAAAAAAGAAAAATAAAGTTTTGGGAGGTGTTTTTAGCCAATCTATCAGTAGACCTGCTGAACACGTGTGTGTTTGTGTTTTGCAGACTGTCGACGCCAAGTGGAGGGCAAAAAAACATTTAAAGATTGTGCCCAGAACAGTACAAAATGTCTTTCTTTATTAAAAGTATTGTAATAAAAATTATAGGTTTATAAACTCCAGTTTTTGGCATTTTTTGCTAGACATCTGAAGCCTCTCAACTTATACTTCCGATTTTTGACTATTGTGATGTTTATCAAAACTGTAAAATCAGACCTTTCCCGTCTTAAACCAGCCTATAACAGACTGTGCAGATTTGTCCTTGGATGCCCATTTCTCACGCATCATTGCACAATGTATTCTGCCCTTAATTGGCCATCTTTAAATATAAGAAAACAAATCCACTGGCTTCAGCTAATATTCAAATTTCAATTACCCTTCTTATTTGAGCTTATTACTTCAAATTATCATTTGAGGCACTCTGTTCAGCTTTATTATTTTGTCCTGAGCCAAGAAGACAGTTGGCAAAAGAGCTTTTATGTTTAAAGTCACTTTAGACTGGAATAATTTTCCTTCCGATATTAGATCGGATTTTAATCATACTTTGTCTTCTTACTTTGTGATTGACTGATGCTGACACAATGTGATTTTCTTATATTTAAATTAATTGTATTATTATTCTGTGATCCAAATACACACACACACATGTACATATATATATTAGGGCTGTCAGTTTAACGCGTTATTAACGGCGTTAACGCAAACCCATTTTAACGGCGTTAATTTTTTTATCGCGCGATTAACGGTCTTTTTGTCCAAGCAAACTTTGTAGTTTTTTCACATGCTTTTGCAACAGAACGCGGCATGCGTCCGATCCATTTCAGCATCTCGCGCTCGTCATCCACTCAAAGCCGGCTCGCAAGCCCAAACGTGTGTGTGCGGCGTGCCTGTTGTTTTGTTTCCGTTCTAGATCCGCTTGCGCTTTGGTCGAAAAAGCAACAAAACGTCCTCGCGCGGCGCAAGCCATTGAAATGAATGGGTTTCAGAACGCAGCACGAGGACGTTTTGTGCCGCACACACACTCGTTTCGGCTTGCGAGCCGGCCAAATAGTAACATTACGTTTTGAGTGGATGACGAGCGCGAGACGCCGAAATGTATGCCCTAACATTCTGAATGGAAAGTTTACTTTTAAAAAGTTGCCAAATTTTTAACAGTGCCTTTTAAAAGAGACTAGTAGGCCTATAGACCATTTCACAAGATGTAAACAACACCGGTCCAGAAGCACTTCCTGTTTCAGTTTTTTAACTCTACATAAAAGCTGGGATAAAATACAACCAACAGAACATTTAAAACTGAATCAAAAAGTTAAACAACATCTTTAAGATGTTTTCTTTACATGTGAAATAAAGAAAACAGTTACAAACTGAAACAGGAAGTGCTTCTGGACCAGTGTTGTTTACATCTTGCAAAATGGTCTATAAGGCCTAGTAAAATTACCATTAGGCCTAAGTAGAATATTTTTGTACTTCACTTTCACCATGTCCATTATTATAGTGTGGTGACTCGACATTACAATGAACAAGTAATTATGAAATTATGAAAATAAAAATAAAATAATAATAAGTTATTAAAACATCTATGGCCACCACAAACGCATTTAATTTGTCTTCTAGTTTTGCCAGCACTCTCTCCTGGCTTTTGCACACTTTGAGGTGTTCCCTGGCGTTTTAATTAAAGACTGAAATTCGGCATAACCTTGCATTAAAAGCGCTTGCTCTGCTTGGGAGAAAAACTGGGCGTGTTCTTTGGCCAAGCTGAACAGCCAATAGCAGCGCTGCTGATCACTGGTTCTGCTATCGATACATGTCCCCTTTTAAACCAACGCGAGAACGCGCAGTTATCTCAGATAACTCAATCCAGCGATACTAATCATAAACAGGTGTGTTCGAAGAACCCAATTAGCCGGATCATGATTAGCACGATGATATTATCTTAGATGTCTCATTTGATCTCGGATGTTTTAAGCAACGTACGAAGAACGAGCCCCAGGTGTCAGATGCAGCTAGTCAACTGTAAGTAAACAGTAAACAGATAAAGTAAAGGAAATTGTTTTAGTGATTTACTGCACATAAAATATGTTGTGGAGAAAGTACAAGAGAGAAAGATTGAGATGAATAAGCATTTAAGTTAAATGTGCAAAATATAAGGTACAATTGTAGAAAATAGCAATTCTCCAAAGCTTGGGATATATGATATATACCGGTGTTTTACCCTAGATTATTTTACTTCAGATCCATCTCATACACCAGTAGACTAAATGGATTTTGCATTTAAAGACATTTAGTTTTACAAAAGGTCTATCCATTTCACCAATATAACTGATGAAAACGGTTACAAAGATAGGATAAATCTCAAATAAATTAGAGTCACAAACACACAACTCTTTACGCTCCGGCAACGGTTAAGAGGTTAAGGGACAGGTTTTGTGAAAGAGAAATCAGACTGCACAAGATATTTGTACGTTTTCTAAACTGAACTTAAATTAATGACAGAAATCCTGTCTGGCACCCCAGCATATAAAAAAGCCCAAACAAAGAGTGTGGAAAAACGTTACAAGTTATAGACATAAATATGAAAAAACATGTTAAAAATGACTGACACATGACTTTGAATTTTACTACCCCTTAGTTTTGAAGATATCAAACCGTACACAAACCGTAAGAAGAAACTTATTGTGTTAGGTATCTCCGCAAAAATTCAGGAACCCAACGAGATGACTCCCGTGAAAATAAGTCAACCACACACAGAATTATTAGCATTTGGAAGTTACATTTTACCACTAGGTGGCGCTGTTTCGAAACTTCTCAGGCTCATTCAGGGCACCGTACCGATGATCCATACCGAGTTTCGTAATAATTCGTTCATGTGTTCAAAAAATACAACATTTTAGTACCGAATTCAAAATGGCCGAGCTGGGAAAATTGGATAACAATTATCGCCCTGAATCTAACGAGAACAGTTTTATGATTTTTGGACAACCCGCTCAGAAGTTATAAGCAAAAATAAGCATTTTTCATAACTCCAGACCAGTAGGTGGCGCTGCATCTAAACGCAGGATGTAGCATCGGGTCATGCTTGTGATGACAGTTCATCAACGTTTATCGAAAACCGGTTAAGCGAATCAACTTGAATTCCATACGTTTTTTCGGCACTGCCTGAAGATAGTGAAAATCGGACAAACCGTCAAATGATTTTGTTGATGGGCCTTACGGTTCACAAGCTATTAGCATTATAAAAGCATATATAAAAAACATTATAAAAGTATCACTTTTAGTTTAAATTTAAAAATATTAAAGATATTCCAGGCAATATGTAATGTATCGCATATTGAACATTGGTACAAATGTTGCAATAAACAACATTACAGATGATCTTGTAATAAAATAAAAAAGACAAAGCTATCTCTTTTTGAATATCATTGTACGCCACATTCAAAGATGTGAATTTACGTTACGCACAAAATGGCGATATTACATTAAACATGTGCGAATAAAGCAGCAACGATAATGCTCACAATGGTCACTTCCTAATGAACTGGCACTAAACATCACCAACAGATGGAGGAGAAGCCGCTGGATGTAATATTGTTTATATACAGTAAGCAACTAGCGCTTGTTTGGTGCCGTTCCATCAGATAAACCGAAATTACAAACAACTTATTTACATTTTATAAACCGCATTGCGCATTTTCAAAACAGCATGACTATAGTGCTGTCTGTCAATGTAGCGCAGATTTATGAATCTATAAAATATAAAATCAATCTGTCCCATTTAAACCTATAAGTTCTGTTTTAAGTCTTATATAAACCCTGAACCCTGTTGGAAATCTAACTCTCCCACTCACTGGAAAGCACTGCTTTATGAGTTCATGAGGATCAATGTTCCCAGTTAAGTGTTAGGAAGTATTAATTCCTTCAATAATACCCCTAAGATGGGGGGGGGGTGTCCTAAAAGGAGGATTAGGGGATTTAAGTCTATTGTGTAGTTTGTTTTGGTGACACAGACAGTTTGACGATGGGTCTCGACTCTTTTAGAATAACCTCTGACCTCTTCAGACCGGCACAAACATGTCCTTAAAACACCCTTAAAGGGATTTTGCACTGTGTTTTCAGACTAAACAGACTGATTACTTCATGTTCACAGGCAAGCTGACATTGATTATTGTATGTAATGTACCCCAGACATACAAAGAGGAATCAGTGACTGCAGATGAAGGGGTTAAGGCCACGAGTGAAGAGATGAAGTCACTAAAGGAAAGTGCAACCTTTACCCTAACCAGCAGATTTAGTGGGGGGTAAATGGGTCTACACCATTAAGATAAGTAGTGATGGAACGGACCAGTACACAGCACGATCTGTAGATTACAGTCGAGAGAGAGGTGTGGACTATCATGAGACTGTTTCTCCAGTGTCACCAGATACAGAAGTACAGGACTGGTCATGGCCACTGCATATTTACATTTATATGAATCAGCCAGAGGGTTACGAGACAACATCTCAAGGTAATACGAAACTGCTGTATAACTGGGAAAAGTCACTGAATGGACTTAAACAGTCGGGCAGAAACTGGAACCAAATGTTGCATGAGTATCTGTGTGAAATGAGTATCTGTGTGAAATGAGTATCTGTGTGAAATGAAGTTTGTTGCCGATCATTGTGTTTACACAAAGGTTACAGGTTCGCCTTGTGAAGCAGAGTACATGTCTTTAAGGAGTGTTTACTCTACAGCACGGGTCAGAAAACATCGATGGTCAGGAATATAGTGTATGAGGACAATCAGGGAGCCACTGCTTTAGCTCCTGTGTATAGACAACGATGTAAACGTGTGGACGTTCAATCTCATTTAGCGAGATCTGTAATAAAGGAGGGAGGAATTAATCTGGAATACTGTCCGACTGATGATATGGTTGCGGATGTGTTTACAAAACCAGCAACAAAGTTCAAGTAAATGAAATTTAACTCCTTTATGTTTGGTCTGTGAATTTAGTACTTACAGACCCCTTTTGCGCCGACGTCACAGTTACGTCACGGCGCTAGCTGGAGGCAAAACAAAGTGAAAACTGGAGGCAGCCAATACAAACCAGCACAGATTCGGCTACATAATAAGGAGCTTAAATAATTGTTACTATTATTAAACGTCATCTTGTTGTGTTGTTTGGTGCAAGAATTGATGAAAAATGAATATGCTGTATCTGGAACTTTTATTTCTAGAAAATATTCACATCACTAAAATCGCACTGTAATGTCACTCTTTATGTTCTCGGCGCTGACTCGGCAGAACTGCGGATCGTACACACAAGTCTTGTACAGGACCATATAGGCATCTAAAGATTTATGCCCTCAGTTTCTCTTTACGATCCGTTTCTCTATAAGGTAGGTGTAGAAGTCAGGCCACTCACCCGAGGTAACGTACGTTAATCCTGTCAGATCATCCGTGCATTGAGTGAGCGTGTAGGCGGCTACGGGTCGGCCAATCTGGTTCTGTCCGTTAAAAATAACTTTTAGAAATAACAATCGCGGTCCTGGACACTGAGTGACATTACACATCAAGATAATATCTGATTTTCTCCAGCCATTGTTAAAAAAACAAGCTAACAATCCTTGCTAACTAGCGTTAGTGAAGCGGCCAGACGGATCTTTCTGCCTCCACCTAAGCTCCGCCCACAAAAAAACGTCACCATGTTTACCAACTGAAAAGGGTCTAAATTGAAGTGATGAACTGGAAATGATGAAATGTGAGAGCAAGTCGGGGTGTTGAGATTTATAAATATTGTGCTCTCATTTATATTTGATTTGTTTATTTTATTTTGGAACCAAGCAATCATATTGCAGAGTGTATGTCATGTGACCTAATTAGTGACTGAATGAATGTTTAAATAAAGAGAGAAACCGGTTGATGTGAAGCAGTGCCCCTGTTGTGTGTGTGTGTGTAAGTTACTCTGCTCACACTAACCCTGGCCGATCCCAGTGAGGAACATGTGAACAGAAAGAGTGAAACTGACCGGTCTCGGGGTCTTCCAGCTTGACCTGGAGTTGGAACACTTCTGAGATCCTCACTTCTTCCCTCTCCTCTTTAATAAACGCCATCGGTTTAACAGTGTGGATCTCTGTCGCTTCTCTCTGTGTGGACAAAATAAATATAATATAAACTCAATCAAAGAACTACATCTCAGAACCGTGCGTCTCCATAGTTCAGTAGTCACAACAATAATGGCCTGATTAGTCAAAAACTACAAGTATTTATTTATAAGGTTATATTTATTTATACTGAACAATTAACATGCAACGTTATGTGTAGCATGTGTTTAATGCTCAGTAAATCGATTAAAAGCGAATGAAAGTGTTTGTGAAAGCCAGTGTCAGTCATTCCACGTTTGTGTTTGTGTGTTTTCAGTGAATAATCTGCTTCAGTTTCTCCATAACTGTTATTGTTTACCGTAAACTGATTCCCGCCTCGACACGTGCAAGTTATTATTTACACAATCATAAAATCACAAGCATTAACCTTAGGTAAAGCACTGCAGTGTTACATCCAGTAATGCATATTACACCGTTTCAGAACACTATTACACACAGAGAACGCTTCGTCTCGACTAAAACACGGCAAACAAGAAGGAAAAAACACAAACCTTCTGCACTCTGAGATGAGGCGCAGCCTAATGACGTCACACACAGCATAGCAAAATAAAAGTCTTCTTCTTCTCTTCCATAAATGTAGGACTTTTAACCCTCCACTTTCCGTGCGTTATACATGAACTTAAAACTCCTGATCATCTCTCTGTACTCTCTCAAATGAAAAGCGCTATTACAGTCGCCATTGTAACGAGCTAAGCTCTTGATTTATGTATACATTTATTTATTTATTTTTAGTACCTTTTGGTTAAATGTATTTATTTTATTTATTAACTTTTATATTTGGGATTTTCTAAATCAAAATACTGTCAAGTTGTTATTTTTTTATTTTTCAATATGTTTAGCTTTTGGGTCCTTGTTTTTTTTTTTTTTTTTTTTTTTTTTTATTGAACTTTTACTTATTACAACAAACAATAAAGAAATCCAACAAAGAAAGAGCGTATGACAATCTCAAAATGTACAATACAAATACTAATGTATTACAAACCAAGATTCACACCTCCCGCACATCATCCAAAAAGACATCCTCTGCACTGATCACATGACAAGGGAGAACAAATACACTTAAGGAGCTCAAAACACTAAAATAAATAAATAAATAAATAAAAAGAAAATAGTGGGACTCAACTCATTTGAAGTGTCACTAAACGGTTATACAATTTCTTAGCTTGGGCATTCTCAACCTTAATGAGACAGTTTTGAAACAGCAAAAGTTCGTTTTTAAATGCAGACCATGAGGGGGAGGACTTAGCAAATCGACATTTATGAATATAATATTTTGTAGCTATAATTAGATTATTGACCAAAAATTCGTCATTTTTATTTTGTAGAATTACACCCATCTCAATATTTTGATATGAAAGGAAATCTATGTTTATGGAACTGGAGGACAACATGGTGTGAAGAGATTTCCATAAATTTTGAACCATTTAACATTCATAAAACAGGTGTTCAGTTGTTTCAACATAAATATTGCAGATATGACAATTTTCTACTTCCAATTTAAATCTTTTCTTTATAAACTCATTAGAGGGATATATGTTATTTATTGTTTTAAAATGTACTTCCTTAAATTTGGGAGGAATTGGATATCTTAGGAATTTTGTTCTAATTGAAGTAATTTCATATTTGTTAAAACCAAAAAAGAATAGAGTACTCCTTGTTCTACCCGGATACAAACAGTTAACAAGAGTTTTCATGAGGAATTTATTATTACATTTTTTGTCTACCAGGTCCACATAATCGATTTTAATTTTGTGTAGTTCTGGAGATGCAATGTTCATAATATTATTCTTTATTGCTTGAATAAGGACCTTTGGTATGTTTTGTGTTACTTTGTTGTAATCCACAAATGAGCAATTAATATTATATTTAGAGTTAAATTCCTCCAGTTCAAGAATATTACCATTTTCATCCAATTTATGAACAATTGACCATATTTCCTTTCCCCACCAGTCTTTCAGAAACATAGATTTCCTTCTACACAATATAACTCTGTTATTCCATAATGGAACATTGTGGGGACTGAAGTTATGTTTGAACATCAGTTTCCACTGTAACAAAACCTGCTGATGAAACATTGAAAGTTTTATAGGCAATTTGGATATTTCAAAGTCACATGTTATTAAAAATGCAATACCTCCCACTTTATCAAATATATATGCCGGTAAGGAGAACCATATCTCTTCACCGTTCCTCAAAAAAGATTGGAGCCATTTAACTTTCAATATTCCATTCATAATTTCAAAGTCAATTGCTTTTATGCCACCTTCCTCATAATCTTTCAACAGATCTCCTTTTCTAATGTAGTGATGTTTATTTTTCCAAATTAAATTAAAATTGATTCTATTAATTTCTTTAATTAACTTAGGAGAAATAGCAAGAGAGCAGGATGGATATATAGATTCAATCTTAGTCAACATCGTTCTACCAAATAATGTTAAATCTCTTTGTAACCAACTGTTTAATGTTTTTTGACATTTATCAATATTATCTTGGATATTCTTTTTTTCACTAGTATCTGATGCTTTGGAAATCCAAATACCTAGATATCTAATGTCATTTTTGACTGGTATATTATAAAGTGAGAGTTCAGAACAATTATGAATGCTCATCAATTCACATTTACTCAAATTTAGATATAAACCCGATGCTAGTGAAAACCGCTCTATTACTTTTACAGCTACTGGTATTTGTTCCTTATTTTGTAAAAACAGAGTCGTATCATCAGCGAGCTGACTTATGAGTCATTTATGGTTGTTTATCTCTAAACCTTTAATATTTGAATTTTTAACCGCAATTGCTAGCAGTTCAGTCACGGCAATGAATAAAAGAGGAGAGATACTACAGCCCTGTCTTATTCCTCGTTCAACCTTAAATCTAGGACATGTACCTTCCGAGAGGGAAACACAGCTATTAATATCTGTGTGTAACATAATGATCATATCAAGAAACTTATTTCCAAAGCCAAAGTGTCTCAGTGTGTGAACAATAAATAAATGTTCCACTGAATCGAATGCTTTCTGGAAATCCAAGAAAAAGATAAAACCATCTTCCTTAATTAAATAATTATAATCAATAAGATCCAGGACCAGGCGGATGTTATTATGGATGGATCTTCCTTTAAGAAAACCAGATTGTGTTGGGCTGATTAATTTAGATATACCCGTCTTTAATCTTGCTGCCAAAACAGTTGTTAGAATCTTGTAGTCTGTATTCAACAGGGTAATAGGTCTTAGATTGCTTA
The DNA here is from genome assembly GCF_988280905.1 of Pimephales promelas. Taxonomy (NCBI): domain Eukaryota; kingdom Metazoa; phylum Chordata; class Actinopteri; order Cypriniformes; family Leuciscidae; genus Pimephales; species Pimephales promelas. The sequence goes on along the minus strand of NC_142792.1, from coordinate 29,353,602 downwards.
ATATTCTTTTATCTTTTCCAGGTTTTGGAATCAATTTTATTATTCCTTGTTTCATAGTTTTCATTAGTTCTTTTTGATTAATACATTCATTTATAGCCTGAAATAGTAGGTGTTTTAAATCTTCCCAAAAGTGTTTATAGAAGTTAGATGTAATACCGTCTGGACCTGGCGAACGATCAGATGCCATTTTTTTTATCGCATAATCAATGGCGTAGACATACGCGGATACACGCAGATAGCTCAAAATGCGTAGAGATAACACGCCACTTGACTCGAAAGTGGCGTGTATGTTTACGCAAAAGTCATGATATAATGTTGGCTGTAAAGCAGATCAAGAAGAAAACAGTGTCATAGTCCAGCTAAAATAAGTTCAGTAATGGTCCACTTTTGTTGTAAAAAAGTTATTAATCGAGTTCATTATATAGCCGCTCTAGAGAAAACAGTGATGTCATCGTGCACCTCAGTTCGGTTCTCATATAACGGTGTCAAAGAGGGCAGATCAATAATATTGTTGAATATTATTGTGTCCTCAACTAAGCCAAAAGCCTAAAGGCCCGTACACACCGGGACGAATATCAGCGCGCGTTATTCGTCAGCGTTTTTCAACGCGTTTTTTGTGTTCACACCCAAGCGTTTCTCGCTGACGATGAGCCGAGTGAACATGCAAATTCATTCCCTGACATTAGATGGCGCTTAATGTAAAACAGAAATAATAATAGAATACTATACTAGGGTGATCATATTCATGTCTCAATGTTTTATTATGACAGATAGAAAAAAAACGAATGAAATAATGATAGAAATAATGTCTTCTGTATTAGAAAAATAAATATATAAATAATAAATAACTAAAAGAAATGCCTCCAAATGTAACAAAAAATAGCTCTCACAAACTTACAAAAACGAACTAACAAAATCTATTTATATCTTTAGTTTTTATTCTCTTTATCTTGTTTTTCTTCCTCGTCCACCTTGTTTGTCCATCTATATTTTGCTGTAGAACTGATCTTTCCCAGCAGTTTTTTTCAAAACCAGGACATTTTCATCACTTAAAAACAGTCAGGACAGGACGTGGAAACAGGACGTGTGTAACGCAAAGTTGAGATGTTGCATAGCACTAGCTGTCGGATGAACAGATGCACGAGAGACGAGAGTTGTCGTATTTCCCCGCGTTTAATAAAATCACTCAAACGTTACACTCGTCCTCACACATGGGGATCGAGTGAGAGAAAACAAACAAACAAACATCTGGTCACAATAGAAAAATAAAATAAAAGAAAGAATACAAAGAGTCGGCAGAGCGGTTCTCCTCTCCTCACTTGTCAAAATCTAACTGACATTACGCACACTATATGCGCAGTTCTCATCTCAACTCAGATTTCTATAAAGCACAAAGTGACCGTTTTACACATGTCCTGGGAAAACAGGACTGTTGGTCACCCTATACTATTATTACAGAAATACTAGTATAAATATTATCATATGTAGCTCTTTATGCTCCGAGAACAGCAGCTCATCATCTTGCCCATAGGTATCTTATCTCTTCTTCGCCGTATGTGTGCTCGGCAAGACCGTTTTGTGTTTGAGCGCCCCCAAATTGTGTTTTACTGTAACTTCAGAAGTACCAGACACGTGAGCAAACCCGCCAATCTCGTTGGTCGGATAGGTTTAGACGCGGCGCGTCAAACCAAGAAAACGAACCCGAGGCGTTTTTTTAAAAATGACGCTTTTACGCGTGGCGTTTTTCGCGTCGGTGTGAACACTCACATTGGCGCCCATTGTTTAGTCACGAGGCGTTAAACGTCGACGAATATCGCGTGCGAAATTCGTCCCGGTGTGAACAGGCCTTAACACCGTGTCCTAACTACACGCGACGCAATAAAATTCCAGCGACAGCAAGTGTGTCTGTCCACACTAGACGCGACGCGAATGTGATGCCACACATTCAGCACAGCGTGTGGGCGGAGTCTCTCTGTGAAAGCGCACTGTTGCCCCGCACTCGCATTGAATATGGGTAAGGACATAATCAAATCAAGAAATAACATTATTAAAAATCAAAACATTAACAAAATATACTCATTGACTAATTTTGTTATGAAGTACAGTCGTATGTTTGCATAGAATTCATTTTGAACGCTATATTACATGCTTTCAAAATCTGAGGTAAATTATCCGTAATCGCTTGTGGCACAGTGACCTATTTTTAACTAAAAATAAATAATGTGTATTCATAACCAGTGTAATTTTTTCATTCTGTCAGCCGCGACGTCGCAGAAATAGGAACCGTTTCTAAATTAGAAACTTCGCGTGTCGCTGTCGCGTCTGGTTAGGACAAAAACTCTGATTAACATGGAAAAGATACCTTTTATTGCGTGTCGCGGCGTCGCGTCGTGTCGCGTGTAGTTATGACACGGTGTAAGGCGACAGTGGCAAGGAACCAAAACTCCATCAGGGACAGAAAAGCGCTATATAAATAAATGTGACTTCTTGACTTGACAGAAACCAGGCTGTCTCTCAGTTCTCCTCTAGCCTGGGATTCAGGCTGCATTACAATTCCCAATGAACTATAAAATGAAAATCAAATATCCAACATATCTTGCTTATCATATATGCTAATCAACATATTAGTGCTTATTCACAGTTCAGCAGTCACTGGAGAAAAGGGTTTATGTTCTTAAGGAAAAATGAGGTGGCGCCAGTATGTGGAATGTGTCGTTTGGGTGGAGTGAGCATGTTGTGTTGCTGCCTATTGTTTTCATTGCAGTCGGGATTTAACCAAGATTACACTAACCTCTTGTGGCATGGAGTCAATGTGCCTCTTCTACACACTGGTCCTAATGGTTGGAATGAGCGGTCATTATCCAGCCCATCTGCTGAGACCCTCAAAGCATTTAAGAAACAGCTGAAGACACACTTCTTCTACTAACACTTTACTAATTCACATCTATAAACACTATTATATTCATGGCAATGTTTCTTATATGTAAGTCACTTCAAATAAAAGTGTCTGCTAAATAAGTAAACCTGTCTCTTACTGTACCTGCAATCTCTCAAACTATCTCATTCCATCTACTGTATACATGATCAGATATGATCAGATGCATGTCTTGACAGAGTTCTCTCCCCAGTTTCTCTGTAGAAAAACTGGTTTCCCTTGTTTTCACAGAGATAAGTTTCAGAGCTTTTTCCAGTTCAGAGGTGGTATAAGAAGCCTACCAATCTCCTAGTTTTTCACAGTAAGTAAATGGCTCTTCATATGGTTCAATTCTTACCTATTTAAATGTAACCATAGCGTATCCTTGTAATAATATGGTTCTTCAAACATTTTTGTCCATTTAGTGGTTTATTTACATGGTCCAATCTGAACTCAGAGTAAAACTTAAATCTAACAAATCTGCCTAGCAACTGTTGATCATATGTGAACAGAAAATTATTTATGAAGGAAAAGTTTTAGGCTATTTGCTCAGGTTGGTTGTGAATGCAAGCAGAACAGGATGCAAGATGGTGATTCAGAGCATTGTAGGATTCAAGCTGTATAAACTGAGGAAAACTGAGTTAAGAAGTTGAAAAGAAGCATAGATGTATCAGTCTGATGTGCAGGAGAATTATTTTGGCTGACTGCAGGAACGAGAGATCAACATTTATCAAATCTTGGTGAGTGTTGAACTCTGAGATCATCATATATATCTATGTGATTGTGCTAATGATTTGTGTAATGGCAAGTGTTTTTGATTTTTTTTTTTTAAGTTGTCAGCCAGCCAAATTTTTCATGGTCCTCAGAACAGAATATTTTGTTGTATTGAATATCTGAACATGCCACGTGTCCTGTTTTCACATCCTGTCCTGGCCATCCTGCCTGTTTGAAAAAACTGTTTTGAAAAAACTGCTGGGAAAGATCAGCTCTACAGCAAAATATAGATGGGCAAACAAGGAGAATGAGGAAGAATAACAGGATAAAGAGGAAGAAAACTAAAGATATAAATATAATAAAACATGTTGAGTAACCTCTGAGAAGCCTATCTGAATTTTTGTCTTGTAATCTTGTCACGGAACGGGTGAGGAAAAAAGGCGTGAGGACTCAAGTGCAGGTGAAAAATGATAATTTCTTACAAAAACAAAACAAACACAAAGCAAAAACCCACAAGGGGAAAAAAACACAATGAATAAAAATAAAACAACAACTAAACCTGAACATGTAGAGGATCACAGGGAACGGGAGACATTGGACAATGATCCGACATAGACTGCAAACAAGAGGAGACTTAAGAAGGGAACAAATCAAGAGGGGACAGGAAGAACTCAAACACTAATCAGGTAACGAGGGGGAGGGATCAGACAATGATGAGAGCACATGGCCCAAAATAACAAAACACCCATGTGCAACACAAGACAGGACAGGCATGTGACATTACCCCCTCCCTACAGAGCGGCTACCAGACGCTCCATAAGACCAGGGCGCGACGGGAGGGGAGGGAAAAAGCAGGGTGGGACAGGAGGGACAGAGCGCTTATTCCTAAGAGGCCAGGGCAAAGCATACAGTTCATCGGGTGATCTGTGGGCCGGGGCAGTGACGACCCCTGGGACGGTTAGGGCGGTGAAAACCCCTCGGGCGGCCAGGCCGGTGAAGACCCCTCGGGCGGCCAGGGCGGTGAAGACCCCTCGGGCGGCCAGGACGGTGAAGACCCCTCGGGCGGCCAGGGCGGTGAAGACCCCTCGGGCGGCCAGGGCGGTGAAGACCCCTCGGGCGGCCAGGGCGCTGAAGACCCCTCGGGCGGCCAGGGCGGTGAAGACCCCTCAGACGGCCAGGGCGGTGAAGACCCTTCGGGCGGCCAGGGCGGTGAAGACCCCTCGGGCGCCCAGAGCAGTGAAGACCCCTCGGGCGGCCAGGGCGGAGAAGACCCCTCGGGCGGTCAGGGCGGAGAAGACCCCTCGGGCGGCCAGGGCGGAGAAGACCCCTCGGGCGGCCAGGGCGGTGAAGACCCCTCGGGCGGCCAGGGCGGTGAAGACCCCTCGGGCGGCCAGGACGGTGAAGACCCCTCGGGCGGCCAGGGCGGTGAAGACCCCTCGGGCGGCCAGGGCGGTGAAGACCCCTCGGGCGGCCAGGGCGGTGAAGACCCCTCGGGCGGCCAGGGCGGAGAAGACCCCTCGGGCGGCCAGGACGGTGAAGACCCCTCGGGCGGCCAGGACGGTGAAGACCCCTCGGGCGGCCAGGGCGGTGAAGACCCCTCGGGCGGCCAGTGCGGAGATACCATCTCAGGACCAGACCAGACACATGGATTCTAAACGTAGAGACGGAATGGACTATTTTTTTAGCGGAAGCAATACAATCGTTTTTAAATCAATAAACTAATTTTTAAATCAATATTTTGAGTCAAATTATAGATTTATTTGGTAGGTAGCCATGTAATAATCGGGATGATGTATAGGCGGTTGCTATAGCGAATACAAACCCTTCAGATTCAGGCTGATTCAAGACCCCTCCGCTTCAACTCGGCTCATAATCATCCGCCTCGCTATACATTATCCCTTACTTATTCTGTCTGTTCAGCGGCCTCCAACAAGGACAGGTGGTGGTGGGGTTCATAATGTTCACAATTGCATTTTATTAGTTGTTGGTTTAATCATGGATAAGGTAATGACTGTTATGTTATTTTCATTTCAATGACATTCCTTGTTACATGTTCATTGCTGGATTTTAAGAAAAACATCAACCATTAAAGCTGCAAGCAGCGATGGGCGGGCCCTCGCACCTGTAGCGCGTCGGGGTGTGAGGCGGCCGCGTTGCATATTTTGCAGCTCATCCGGTGCGGCTGTGAATTTGCTACGCTGCTTCGTTAAAGGTCACTTCCTGTTGCCACTAGGTGGCGCTATGACTGTGGGTGAATGTCGGCATGTAGATTTGTTCAGGACGCGACTCTTGTCAAATATGTAAAATTTCGTGCAGATCTGGGCATTTACAGCCAAGTTACAACAACTTCCTGTTTCATGGCGAATCATCGACGCCACGGACACGCCCATGGAGGAAAACGCACAGATAGCACAACTTTACATCGTCAATGGCTTTAGAAGGCACAGCAGAAATTCGATGTCGATCCGACTAAAGCCCTAGGAGGAGTTAGTTAAAGTACGTAATGAGTAAATCATCCAAAAATGGCGGTAAAATTAGAAATGGCTGACTTCCTGTTGAGTTTAGGGCATCGCTCCAAGAGACTTTTCTGTGCGTCTGGACATGGTAGATGTACCACAGAAATTTCGTACATGTCGGTCAAACATGCGACGGGGGCTGCTTCGTTAAAAGTCACTTCCTCTTGCCACTAGGTGGCGCTATGAATGTGGGTGAATGTCGGCATGTAGATTTGTTCAGGGCGGGACTCTTGTCAAATGTGTAAAATTTCGTGTAGATCTGGGCATTTACAGCCAAGTTACTACAACTTCCTGTTTCATGGCGAATCATCGACGCCACGGACACGCCCATCGACGAAAACGCGCAGATAGCACAACTTTACATCGTCAATGCCTTTAGAAGGTACAGCAGAAATTTGAAGTTGATCCGACTAAATCCCTAGGAGGAGTTAGTTAAAGTACGGAGTGTGTAAATCGTCCCAAATCGGTCGCCAAATTCAAAATGGCGGACTTCTTGTCGAGTTTAGGGTATGGGTTCTTGAGGCTTTTTTGTGCGTCTGGTCATGGTAGAAGTACCACAGAAATTTCGTACATGTCGGTCAAACAAGCGGCGGGGGCTGCTTCGTTAAAGGACACTTCCTGTTGCCAGCAGGTGGCGCTATGACTGTGGGTGAATGTCGGCATGTAGATTTGTTCAGGGCGGGACTCTTGTCAAATGTGTAAAATTTCGTGCAGATCTGGGCATGTACATACAAGTTACTACAACTTCCTGTTTCATGGCGAATCTTCGACGCCACGGACACGCCCATCGACGAAAATGCGCAGATAGCACAACTTTACATCGTCAATGCCTTTAGAAGGCACAGCAGAAATTTTAAGTCGATCCGACTAAATCCCTAGGAGGAGTTCGTTAAAGTACGGAGTCTGTAAATCGTCCAAAAATGGCCGGCAAATTCAAAATGGCGGACCTCCTGTCGAGTTTAGGGTATGGGTTCTTGAGGCTTTTTTGTGCGTCTTGATATGATACACGTCCCCACCAAATTTCGTGCATGTAGGTTGAACGTGGACGAGGGGCTAATTTTTTCCAATTTTCTAGGTGGCGCTAGCGAGCCATTTTGCCCCGCCCATCCGCGAAACCAACAAAATACAAAATTTTTCACCAGTCCTGACATGCGTGCCAAATTTGGTGAGTTTTTGAGCATGTTGCGGCCCCGAAAATGGCACTTACTTTGCAGAAAAAAAAAAAAAAAAAAAAAAAAAAATAATAATTAAAGCTGCAAGCAGCGATGGGCGGGCCCTCGCACCTGTAGCACGTCGGGGTCTGAGGCGGCCGCGTTTCATTTTCTGCAGCTCAGCCAGTGCGGCTGTGCATTTGCCACACTGCTTCGTTAAAGGCCACTTCCTGTTGCCAGCAGGTGGCGCTATGACTGTGGGTGAATTTCGGCATGTAGATTTGATCAGGGCGGGACTCTTGTCAAATGTGTTAAATTTCGTGCAGATCTGGGCATTTACAGCCAAGTTACTACAACTTCCTGTTTCATGGCGAATCATCGACGCCACGGACACGCCCATCGACGAAAACGCGCAGATAGCACAACTTTTCATCGTCAATGCCTTTAGAAGGCACAGCAGAAATTTGAAGGCGATCCGACTAAAGCCCTAGGAGGAGTTAGTTAAAGTACGTAATGAGTAAATCATCCAAAAATGGCGGTAAAATTAGAAATGGCTGACTTCCTGTTGAGTTTAGGGCATTGCTCCAAGAGACTTTTCTGTGCGTCTGGACATGGTAGATGTACCACAGAAATTTTGTACATGTCGGTCAAACATGCGACGGGGGCTGCTTCGTTAAATATCACTTCCTCTTGCCACTAGGTGGCGCTATGAATGTGGGTGAATGTCAGCATGTAGATTTGATCAGGGCGGGACTCTTGTCAAATGTGTAAAATTTCGTGTAGATCTGGGCATTTACAGCCAAGTTACTACAACTTCCTGTTTCATGGCGAATCATCGACGCCACGGACACGCCCATCGACGAAAACGCGCAGATAGCACAACTTTACATCGTCAATGCCTTTAGAAGGTACAGCAGAAATTTGAAGTTGATCCGACTAAATCCCTAGGAGGAGTTCGTTAAAGTACGGAGTGTGTAAATCGTCCCAAATCGGTCGCCGAATTCAAAATGGCGGACTTCCTGTCGAGTTTAGGGTATGGGTTCTTGAGGCTTTTTTGTGCGTCTGGTCATGGTAGATGTACCACAGAAATTTCGTACATGTCGGTCAAACAAGCGGCGGGGGCTGCTTCGTTAAAGGTCACTTCCTGTTGCCAGCAGGTGGCGCTATGACTGTGGGTGAATGTCGGCATGTAGATTTGTTCAGGGCGTGACTCTTGTCAAATGTGTAAAATTTCGTGCAGATCTGGGCATTTACAGCCAAGTTACTACAACTTCCTGTTTCATGGCGAATCTTCGACGCCACGGACACGCCCATCGACGAAAACGCGCAGATAGCACAACTTTACATCGTCAATGCCTTTAGAAGGCACAGCAGAAATTTTAAGTCGATCCGACTAAATCCCTAGGAGGAGTTCGTTAAAGTACGGAGTCTGTAAATCGTCCAAAAATGGCCGCCAAATTCAAAATGGCGGACCTCCTGTCGAGTTTAGGGTATGGGTTCTTGAGGCTTTTTTGTGCGTCTTGATATGATACACGTCCCCACCAAATTTCATGCACGTAGGTTGAACGTGGACGAGGGGCTAATTTTTTCCAATTTTCTAGGTGGCGCTAGCGTGCCATTTTGCCCCGCCCATCTGTGAAACCCACAAAATACGAAATTTTTCACCAGTCCTGACATGCGTTCCAAATTTGGTGAGTTTTTGAGCATGTTGCGGCCCCGAAAATGGCACTTACTTTGCAGAAAAAAGAAAAAAAAAAAAAAAAAAAAAATTAAAGCTGCAAGCAGCGATGGGCGGGCCCTCGCACCTGTAGCACGTCGGGGTGTGAGGCAGCCGCATTGCATATTCTGCAGCTCAGCCAGTGCCGCTGTGCATTTGCTCTGCTTCGTTAAAGGTCACTTCCTGTTGCCAGCAGGTGGCGCTATGACTGTGGGTGAATGTCTGCATGTAGATTTGTTCAGGGCAGGACTCTTGTCAAATGTGTAAAATTTCATGCAGATCTGGGCATTTACAGCCAAGTTACTACAACTTCCTGTTTAATGGCGAATCATTGACGCCACGGACACACCCGTCGACGAAAACGCGCAGATAGCACAACTTTACATCGTCAATGCCTTTAGAAGGCACAGCAGAAATGTGAAGTCGATCCGACTAAGTCCCTAGGAGGAGTTAGTTAAAGTACGTAATGAGTAAATCATCCAAAAATGTCGGTAAAATTAGAAATGGCCGATTTCCTGTTGAGTTTAGGGCATCGCTCCAAGAGACTTTTCTGTGCGTCTGGATATGTTAGTTGTACCACAAAAATTTCGTACATGTCGGTCAAACATGCGACGGGGGCTGCTTCGTTAAAAGTCACTTCCTCTTGCCACTAGGTGGCGCTATGAATGTGGGTGAATGTCGGCATGTAGATTTGTTCAGGGCGCGACTCTTGTCAAATGTGTAAAATTTAGTGAAGATCTGGGCATTTACAGCCAAGTTACTACAACTTCCTGTTTCATTGCGAATCATCGACGCCACGGACACGCCCATCGACGAAAACGCGCAGATAGCACAACTTTACATCGTCAATGCCTTTAGAAGGTACAGCAGAAATTTTAAGTTGATCCGACTAAATCCCTAGGAGGAGTTCGTTAAAGTACAGAGTGTGTAAATCGTCCCAAATCGGTCGCCAAATTCAAAATGGTGGACTTCCTGTCGAGTTTAGGGTATGGGTTCTTGAGGCTTTTTTGTGCGTCTGGTCATGGTAGATGTACCACAGAAATTTCGTACATGTCGGTCAAACAAGCGGCGGGGGCTGCTTCGTTAAAGGTCACTTCCTGTTGCCAGCAGGTGGCGCTATGACTGTGGGTGAATGTCGGCATGTAGATTTGTTCAGGGCGTGACTCTTGTCAAATGTGTAAAATTTCGTGCAGATCTGGGCATTTACAGCCAAGTTACTACAACTTCCTGTTTCATGGCGAATCTTCGACGCCACGGACACGCCCATCGACGAAAACGCGCAGATAGCACAACTTTACATCGTCAATGCCTTTAGAAGGCACAGCAGAAATTTTAAGTCGATCCGACTAAATCCCTAGGAGGAGTTCGTTAAAGTACGGAGTCTGTAAATCGTCCAAAAATGGCCGCCAAATTCAAAATGGCGGACCTCCTGTCGAGTTTAGGGTATGGGTTCTTGAGGCTTTTTTGTGCGTCTTGATATGATACACGTCCCCACCAAATTTCATGCACGTAGGTTGAACGTGGACGAGGGGCTAATTTTTTCCAATTTTCTAGGTGGCGCTAGCGTGCCATTTTGCCCCGCCCATCTGTGAAACCCACAAAATACGAAATTTTTCACCAGTCCTGACATGCGTGCCAAATTTGGTGAGTTTTTGAGCATGTTGCGGCCCCGAAAATGGCACTTACTTTGCAGAAAAAAGAAAAAAAAAAAAATAATCCTAACAGTTTCAATAGGGACCTCGCACTGTTAGTGCTCGGGCCCTAATAATCCTAACAGTTTCAATAGGGACCTCGCACTGTTAGTGCTCGGGCCCTAAAAATAAATAACCCTAACAGTTTCAATAGGGTCCTCGCACTGTTAGTGCTCGGGCCCTAATTAAAGCTGCAAGCAGCGATGGGCGGGCCCTCGCACCTGTAGCACGTCGGGGTCTGAGGCAGCCGTGTTGCATTTTCTGCAGCTCAGCCAGTGCGGATGTGCATTTGCTACGCTGCTTCGTTAAAGGTCACTTCCTGTTGCCAGGAGGTGGCGCTATGACTGTGGGTGAATGTCGGCATGTAGATTTGTTCAGGGCGGGACTCTTGTCAAACGTGTTAAATTTCGTGCAGATCTGGGCATTTACAGCCAAGTTACTACAACTTCCTGTTTCATGGCGAATCATCGACGCCACGGACACACCCATCGACGAAAACGCGCAGATAGCACAACTTTACATCGTCAATGCCTTTAGAAGGTACAGCAGAAATTTGAAGTTGATCCGACTAAATCCCTAGGAGGAGTTCGTTAAAGTACGGAGTGTGTAAATCTTCCCAAATGGGTGGCCAAATTCAAAATGGCGGACTTCCTGTCGAGTTTAGGGTATGGGTTCTTGAGGCTTTTTTGTGCGTCTGGTCATGGTAGATGCACCACAGAAATTTCATACATGTCGGTCAAACAAGCGGCGGGGGCTGCTTCATTAAAGGTCACTTCCTGTTGCCAGCAGATGGCGCTATGACTGTGGGTGAATATCGGCATGTAGATTTGTTCAGGGCGGGACTCTTGTCAAATGTGTAAAATTTCGTGCAGATCTGAGCATTTACAGCCAAGTTACTACAACTTCCTGTTTCATGGCGAATCATCGACGCCACGGTCACACCCATCGACGAAAACGCGCAGATAGCACAACTTTACATCGTCAATGCCTTTAGAAGGTACAGCAGAAATTTGAAGTTGATCCCACTAAATCCCTAGGAGGAGTTCGTTAAAGTACGGAGTGTGTAAATCGTCCCAAATCGGTCGCCAAATTCAAAATGGCGGACTTCCTGTCGAGTTTAGGGTATGGGTTCTTGAGGCTTTTTTGTGCGTCTGGTCATGGTAGATGTACCACAGAAATTTCGTACATATCGGTCAAACAAGCGGCGGGGGCTGCTTCGTTAAAGTTCACTTCCTGTTGCCAGCAGGTGGCGCTATGACTGTGGGTGAATGTCGGCATGTAGATTTGTTCAGGACGGGACTCTTGTCAAATGTGTAAAATTTCGTGCAGATCTGGGCATTTACAGCCAAGTTACTACAACTTCCTGTTTCATGGCGAATCTTCGACGCCACGGACACGCCCATCGACGAAAACGCGCAGATAGCACAACTTTACATCGTCAATGCCTTTAGAAGGTACAGCAGAAATTTGAAGTTGATCCGACTAAATCCCTAGTAGGAGTTCGTTAAAGTACGGAGTGTGTAAATCGTCCCAAATCGGTCGCCAAATTCAAAATGGCGGACTTCCTGTCGAGTTTAGGGTATGGGTTCTTGAGGCTTTTTTGTGCGTCTGGTCATGGTAGATGTACCACAGAAATTTCGTACATGTCGGTCAAACAAGCGGCGGGGGATGCTTCGTTAAAGGTCACTTCCTGTTGCCAGCAGGTGGCGCTATGACTGTGGGTGAATGTCGGCATGTAGATTTGTTCAGGGCGGGACTCTTGTCAAATGTGTAAAATTTCGTGCAGATCTGGGCATTTACAGCCAAGTTACTACAACTTCCTGTTTCATGGCGAATCTTCGACACCACGGACACGCCCATCGACGAAAACGCGCAGATAGCACAACTTTACATCGTCAATGCCTTTAGAAGGCACAGCAGAAATATTAAGTCGATCCGACTAAATCCCTAGGAGGAGTTCGTTAAAGTACGGAGTCTGTAAATCGTCCAAAAATGGCCGCCAAATTCAAAATGGCGGACCTCCTGTCGAGTTTAGGGTATGGGTTCTTGAGGCTTTTTTGTGCGTCTTGATATGATTCACGTCCCCACCAAATTTCGTGCATGTAGGTTGAACGTGGACGAGGGGCTAATTTTTTCCAATTTTCTAGGTGGCGCTAGCGAGCCATTTTGTCCCGCCCATCCGCGAAACCCACAAAATGCTAAATTTTTCACCAGTCCTGACATGCGTGCCAAATTTGGTGAGTTTTTGAGCATGTTGCGGCCCCGAAAATGGCACTTACTTTGCAGAAAAAATAAAAAAAAATTAAAATTAAAGCTGCAAGCAGCGATGGGCGGGCCCTCGCACCTGTAGCGCGTTGGGGTGTGAGGCGGCCGCGTTGCATATTCTGCGGCTCAGCCGGTGCAGCTGTGAAATTTTTCGCTGCTTTGTTAAAGGACACTTCCTGTTGCCACTAGGTGGCGCTATGACTGTGGGTGAATGTCGGCATGTAGATTTGTTCAGGGCAGGACTCTTGTCAAATGTGTAAAATTTCGTGCAGATCTGGGCATTTACAGCCAAGTTACTACAACTTCCTGTTTCATGGCGAATCATCGACGCCACGGACACGCCCATCGACGAAAACGCGCAGATAGCACAACTTTACATCGTCAATGCCTTTAGAAGGTACAGCAGAAATTTGAAGTTGATCCTACTAAATCCCTAGGAGGAGTTCGTTAAAGTATGGAGTGTGTAAATCATCCCAAATCGGTCGCCAAATTCAAAATGGCGGACTTCCTGTCAAGTTTAGGGGATGGGTTCTTGAGGCTTTTTTGTACGTCTGGTCATGGTAGATGTACCACAGAAATTTCGTACATGTCGCTCAAACAAGCGGCGGGGGCTGCTTCGTTAAAGGTCACTTCCTGTTGCCAGCAGGTGGTGCATTTACTGTGGGTGAATGTCGGCATGTAGATTTGTTCAGGGCGTGACTCTTGTCAAATGTGTAAAATTTCGTGCAGATCTGGGCATTTACAGCCAAGTTAGTACAACTTCCTGTTTCATGGCGAAACTTCGACGCCACGGACACGCCCATCGACGAAAACGCGCAGATAGCACAACTTTACATCGTCAATGCCTTTAGAAGGCACAGCAGAAATTTTAAGTCGATCCGACTAAATCCCTAGGAGGAGTTCGTTAAAGTACGGAGTCTGTAAATCGTCCAAAAATGGCCGCCAAATTCAAAATGGCGGACCTCCTGTCGAGTTTAGGGTATGGGTTCTTGAGGCTTTTTTGTGCGTCTTGATATGATACACGTCCCCACCAAATTTCGTGCATGTAGGTTGAACGTGGACGAGGGGCTAATTTTTTCCAATTTTCTAGGTGGCGCTATCGTGCCATTTTGCCCCGCCCATCCGCGAAACCCACAAAATACGAAATTTTTCACCAGTCCTGACATGCGTGCCAAATTTGGTGAGTTTTTGAGCATGTTGCGGCCCCGAAAATGGCACTTACTTTGCAGAAAAAAGAAAAAAAAAAAAAAAAAAAAAAAAATAACCCTAACAGTTTCAATAGGGTCCTCGCACTGTTAGTGCTCGGGCCCTAAAAATAACCCTAACAGTTTCAATAGGGTCCTCGCACTGTTAGTGCTCGGGCCCTAAAAAATAATCCTAACAGTTTCAATAGGGACCTCGCACTGTTAGTGCTCGGGCCCTAAATATTGCATATCCATAATTATTATAATGGATATAATTAAAGAATCCTTACACTATAACGTAAATTTGAAGTGTAACCATAAGTGGAACGCAGAAAAAAAAATTATGCCTATTTTGAATTCGAATACAAATACAAAGAGTTTTTTTTTTTTAATGCTGGTGGGGAAAGTGTTAAGACATTGTGAATCACAATCATTTTGTGTTCTTTAATAAAACTAAAAAGCAATAATTTAATCATTTAAAAGTAATTATAGCTGTTCAACACAAAACATCTTCTTGTCCTGCAGAAGTGAATCAGTGAAGGACGATGGCGTCTGTTTCAGAACAGCTTCTGGATGCACTGGATGATCTAGACGCAGATGAATTCAAGAGGTTTAAGTGGCGCTTAAAAAATCGCAAGGGCTTTTCGAAAGCTACTCTGGATAAGGCAGACCCCCCTGACACAGTGGATCTGATGATGAAGCGTTTCGGACCGGAAGAAGCTGTGAAGATCATGGTGGAGATCCTGAGGAAGATGAACCAGAACCATGTGGCTGACCAGTTAGAGAACAGACACAAGCAAGGTAACTGGGTAAAGCAGTGGTTCAGCATAAAGGGGTGGCATTCAGGTGCATAGCTGTTGGGTCTCTTCCTTTGTAAAGCGGCACCGAAAGCCAATTCCACTCAATCTTTCTTCTCCAGGCCATTGGCTTATCACCGTCTGAACAAGCCAGATATAGAAGTTTCTTAGCCAATGAAAAGCACCTTTTCAAGATGCAGAGCTTGTGAGAGCTCACTGCATCCACTGATTATATACTGTTGATAAAAAATATTTACATTTGAAAACGGCAGATTTTGCTTAAAAGGGAGGGTGTGACTACACTAAAAAAATTATCATGTTTTCCATTTTAATTAAGATAATTTTTCTTGTTTTCCATTTGAATTAAGTTTTTTTCCTTACCCCATTGGCAGATAATTCAGCAAAAAAAAAAAACTTTTTGATTGACAGAAAACAAGATGTAATTTCTAATGTAATTTTACCTATCTAGTAAATGCTTCTTTGTTTAATTATTTTTAGATATTTGTACTGGAAACAAGACTACAGTACTGTGTAAGAAAAGCATATTTTGGAGGACAATTTGTTTTAGAACCACTGGGTTAAGATTAAAATGAAATGTGCTATTTAAAAAAATAAAAGCAAAACTAAAGAATACGTTTTCTAAATGTAATTGAAATATATTTGTATTTTTTCTGTTTGTGTGGTTTAACGTCGCTCCGATCTCTTTCTCTGTCGCCCAGCTCCGGCCGAGGCCAGTGTGGAGGATCCTGCCGCCCGTTCAGTGGAGGGTAAATATTAATATCGCTATCTTTTATGGTTATTTTTATACAGTCTGAAACTGGTTATGCAAGTAATCATTTTAACTAAGTCTTGTCTTTTCAAGTGAGGATTTTTGCAAAAAGGGTATAAAAATATTACCCAGACAGCAAACTGACATTGAATCAACGTGGAAACGACGTCTCTCATGACATCGAAACAACGTTGATTTTGCTCATCAAATTAACGTTGAACCAACGTCAGACGCAGCATTCTTCAAAGCTAAATGAAAATCGAAAATTGGTTTGCTTTCATAACGTTGAAACAACGTTGATTTCAAGTTGATTTTCCGTTAGTTTTGAAAGAATGACGCGTCTGACGTTGGTTCAACGTTAATTTGATGAGCAAAACAATGTCAGATCAACGTTGTTTCGATGTCATGTTTCCACATTGATTCAATGTCAGTTTGCTATCTGGGTACGTCCTCTCATTTTCTCCATCTAATATCATATTAATAATGTGTTAGGCATTGATTCAGGGATCATTTTTTCTTAAGATGATAATCACACTCTTCATGTCTGTTGATTTCCACAGTCACTTTCACCAACATTGTTCCCAAGACCAGGAGCGACTTCCTTCAATGTAAGTCAGAAAACAAGCAGAGAAACTCTGAGTTCATGTTCTTCCTGTAGAAGCTGAGAGAAAACATGCCAGAAGAGTTTTAGAGTTGTACATGATGATTAAACACTACTGAGATATGCTGATATCACATTCAGGAATTATGAATTTCTTCATGTTCATTATGTGTTTTATCTCCATCAGATTCCCAACAGTTCACTCTGGATCCGAACACAGTGAATAAACGCCTCCGTCTGTCTGAGAGGAACAGAGTGATTACACACACTGACACACTCCAGCCGTATCCTGATCATCCAGACAGATTTGATCATTATGAGCAGGTGTTGTGTAGAGAGAGTGTGTGTGGACACTGTTACTGGGAGATTGAGTGGAGTGGACGTGTGTATATATCAGTGTCATATAAGAGCATCAGCAGGAAGGGACGTGGTGTTGAGTGTGTGTTTGGATGTAATGATCAGTCCTGGAGTTTGTATTGCTCTCTCTTCAGTTACTCATTTAGACACAATAACATAGAGACTGAACTCCCTGTAAAGTCCATCAGCAGGAGAATAGGAGTGTGTGTGGATCCCAGGAGAATAGGAGTGTGTGTGGATCACAGTGCAGGAACTCTGTCCTTCTACAGCGTCGACAGAGACACGATGATCCTCATACACACAGTCCAGACCACATTCACACACACACTCTATCCTGGGTTTACTGTTTATAAAGGATCAGTGAAACTGTGTTGATAATCAGAATTAGATTATTGAGTCTCTTAATTACATTATTACTACAGCTGAACTACTGTCAGAATTAATGTGTGTAATACATCTTCATTTTGACAAACATCCTTCTCATTATAAGAAAAGTATCTATTTAAACTTGCAAGATGCAAGAAATTGTACAAACACTTTCAAGAAAAAACATGTAAACAAATAAATACAAATGAAATTTTTCATTAAACATTAAACATTGTGAAGATTATGTTAAATTTCAGTGTGTTTTTGTTAAAAAATGTGTATGTACCTCGAGTTTGACCTTTATTACTCCCTCTTAGTTTCCTTTACTGATTATTGGTACCTGTGTCTCGTTTAGTTCCCTTGTTTTTCCCTTGTGTACTTATATCCCGTTTTTATATTTTATATTCTGTTTATTTTGTCAGTTCATGTCTATGTTAAGTGTGGTTAATTTTCACATTCTACGTGTTGTCAACAGAAATAGAGTGTTCTCTTCTGAACAATTAGATAAAGATCTAAATGATAAGAAAATATATTACAACATTTTAGTGACAAATTCAATTTGGCCCACTGTAGTTGAGGTCAAGAAAAATTGCACAAAGTGCTCTCTTAAGATTGATAATTAATCACCTATGTCATGTTTATGACATATTTATGACAGGTTGTGTTGTCTTGGTTATGATGTATTGGTTTATGTCAAGATGTCATAAAAAATATTTTCATTAAAATGTCATAATTGAATGAATGTCACTTAATGATGTTTTATTAACAAGTTCAGCAATCAGTAATCAATCTAGGACAAGATAAATAACAGCAGAGCCCACACTTGTTCCTTGACAGTTTATCAGCATCCCATCTCCTCTCTTTTAGTTCCATCTCTAGTTCCATCTACCCTTACCGGGGGGAGTACTCTGGGATCGGGCAGAAATTCCGAGCTCGTAGCCCTCCACCCGGACAGCACGCCAAGTATGCATATTCTTTATCATAATAATTATATGTAGATGTGAACTCGTGAAACGACAGTTGTCATAAACATGCATAAAACCTCCTTCATATTCATGAAATGTGTCATGTCATGATTATGAAGGAGTCATATCTGTCTTATGGACACCCCTTCTAGTAAAGTGTTATCTATGATGCATTTCAAAAAATCGGGCCAAAAAAAAACTCCACCATGTTGGATATCCCGTTTTGAGATTGGATCGACCTCGACGTCCTTCTGAGCAGATGAGAGCAGTCTTAACACACCACACACGGCAGGAATATCTGATCTGATTATTTTGTAATAATCGGAGCATCCTTAAGATTGTCGGAAGGGGTGAATCGGGGCTAAAATCGGCCTTATTATCCTTCCGGGTGAACCAGGACTCTACAAAAACTTTACTCCTATCTTGGTTAATCAGATCCTTCCTAAATAAGCCTATATCCTTCTCTGTCCGAATCCTAGTGTTTTAACTATCAACATCACTAATTTTCTTACCAGTTTTCAACACCAGGGCGGGACGGGAGTGACAGACCGCTTATTCTTGGCAGGCCATGGTGAAGCAGCCATCCCGGCCAGGGCGGTGAAGACCCCTCGGGCAGCAAGGGCGGTGACTCCGGAACAGGCACTGGCTCCAGCTCCGGCTCTGGAGCAGACTCTGGCTCAGGAACAGCCACCAGAAAAGCAATGGCCACTAGAACAGACACAAACACAAAAACAGACTCTAACTCCGATTCAGTAACAGGCACTGGCTCCGGCTCTGGAACAGACTCTGGCTCAGGAACAGCCACCAGAAAAGCAACGGCCACTAGGACAGACACAAACACAAAAACAGACGCTAACTCCGATTCAGGAACAGACACTGGCTCCGGCTCTGGAACAGACAATGGTTCTGGAACAGGCACTGGCTCAAGCTCCGGAACAGGCTCCGGCTCAGGAACAGCCACCAGAACAGCAACGACCTCTAGGACAGACACAAACACAGAAACAGACGCTAGCTCTGATTCAGGAACAGACACTGACTCCGGATCTGGAACAGGCACTGGCTCAGGAACCGACACTAGCTCCGGCTAGGGAACAGACACTGGCTCCAGCTCTGGAACTGGTTCAGGCACTGGCTTTGGAACAGGCACCGTCTCAGGAACGGCAGACACTGGCTCCGGCTCGGGAATAGCAGATACCGGCATGTCCAGGATCCACACCAGATGTTCCAAATAGTCCATGAGTGCCTTGGCGGCCACACAAATGGGCATCTCCTGATTTGTCTCAGACTGGGCAGACAGAATGTGAACAGTCTCTGGCTTGGCCCCTCTTTTCCGCTGAGTCCTCATTTTGGTTATGTCACGGAATGTGCAAGGAAAAAAGGGTGTGAGGACTCAAGTGCAGGAGAACATGAAACATTAATAATAAAATAAACTGAGGACCACGGGGAACGGGAGACATTAGACAACGACCCAACAAAGACTGCAAACAAGAGGAGACTTAAGAAAGGGAATAGGGTGGTGAAGACCCCTCGGGCGGCCAGAGCGGTGACTCCGGAATAGGCACTGGCTCCGGCTCTGCAGCAGACACTGGCTCTGGTTCTGGAGCAGACACTGGCTCTGGAACTGGTACAGGCACTGGCTCTGGTACAGGGACTGGTTCTGGAACGGCAGACACTGGCTCTGGCTCGGGAATAGAAGATACCGGCATGGATCCACGCCAGACGTTCCAAATAGTCCATAAGTGCCTTGGTGGCCACACAAATGGGCATCTCCTGATCTGTCTCTGACTGGGCAGAATGAACGTGAACAGTCTCTGGCTTGGCCCCTCTTCTCTGCTGAGTCCTCATTTTGGTTATGTCACGGAATGTGCAAGGAAAAAAGGGTGTGAGGACTCAAGTGCAGGAGAACATGAAACTTTAATAATAAAATAAACAAACACAAAGCAAAACCCACGAGGGGGGATATCACAATGAATAAAACTAAAACACCTGGACCTGGACCTGGACCTGGACCTGGACCTGGACCTGGACCTGGACCTGGACCGAGTAACACAGGGAACGGGAGACATTAGACAACGACCTGACAAAGACTGCAAACAAGAGGAGACATAAGAAAGGGAACAAATCAAGAGGGGACAGGTGGAAGAACTCAAACAATAATCAGGTAACGAGGGGGAGGGAACAGACAATGACAAGAGCACATGGCCCAAAATAACAAAACACCCACGTGGAACACAAGACAGGACAGGCATGTGACAGTTTTTAGGCCACAGAGAATGAAAACTGGTAAGTGATCACTGCTATCACATAATAGCAGACCACTATGGAACGTAATCTGTCAATATTATCAATAAAAATATTATCAATGTTGAAGTTTTCCGTATCAGGGTTGTGTTATTACTGGAAACATACCTCTACTGTACATTTCGTTTGGCTTTGTGGATTCATTAAATCAACATTAACATCACCACATGGTCTTATTTAACACTACATTCGATAAGTTCAGTGAGTTTATATCTTTAAATACTTCTCCCTTTGGCCTTGTGCTCTATACACACAACCTATAACTCAATGTCAACCGCCACACTTTCTAGAATACCTTCAATCAACAATCGTACATGTGTATATTTCTCTGACGCACAATGCCACACCTCCTCATTTTCCCAGTCTGTCAACATGATACAAACTATATCCATCAATTCACAAATCATAACCATTGACAGCACTGAACCATGTTTCAGAAAAAGCGATAATATCAAACTGACTTTTTAATGTATCTAGGTTTGTATAAAGAAACTAATTGTCTAATTTAACATTTAAGTTGAATTCATCCTCACTATAAAACTTGCACAGAATTAATTTGTGAGGCATGTCCTTTCTGAGGCATGTCTCAGACATGTCCAAATCTACATCCAAATCATATATTTTATATTCCCCATTTCCTCTTATCTCTAAAGGGTTAATTTGTTCAGCCATAAGTTGTTAATCAAATGTTCAAACATAAATACAAAAGAATGAAACTTAATGCGTGACAAGTTCAGCATTTTTCTTGCTGAACCAGCGCCTTTAACATAAAATCTTGGAAACAGTGCCTTGTGCGTGTGTTCCCGTCTTGGTTTCATCGTTCCAGCCATAATCTCGAACCATATCCCATCCAAAAATATGAAAAATAAAGCCTAACCCTAACTCTAAACCTAAATAAAGTCTTTAGCATGTTGTTCCAGATAGATGCTTATTTTAAATATTAATATTAAATTATTAAGTTACGGAAATATTAACACTTTTTACTTATTGACAACTCAAAAAACAAAGAAAGAAAAGTAAATTTATTGGAATAAATATAGTTTTTAAAAATATTTTTTTAAATTTAAATGTTGTTTTTTTCTGATCTTGAACATAACTTATCTTGTAAATAGTTTTAGTAATTTATTTTTTCTTTGTATTTATTTATTTATTCTGCAAGAGAGTAAGCTTCCCCAGCCGGCTCATGTCATCCACCATTGTCGTAAAACACGAGAAAAAGTAAACACTTGTGAAAAATACGAAACAGGAGTGTAAATATTAAAACAGGGGTGTAAATATTAAAATAGGGGTGTAATCTTAAAGGACAACTCTGGCGCAAAATGAACCTTTGGTCTAATAACACATTGGTCGACCGTTCTCTGAGATGTGTTTTCATGATAATCGAATGTAAAGAGTTTTATCTCTAAACTGTTTAGCTTATAACGATAGTATATAGGTTATACAGTTTAGAAAAATAAAAATCGCTAGTTAATACTACTAACAAGGCTCAAAGTAGCCCCATACTAACACAGTAACATAATGAGGGTCCATACAGACCGTTTAAAAAGAAGATATTTTATAAAGACAGTCCACTTCGTGTATACAGACAGGAGCCATCTTAAAAAATAGTTTCGATAAGTCGACTGCTCGAGACTGTTTTCCAAAGATGGCTCCTGACTTGGCTCAGCAGTGGCTCAGTGGTTCATGTAGGTTGTCTACAATAATTCTGGAGCACACTTTAACAATTGGACGTAAGGACGACTGAGTCATTTGCAAATTTGACAATGTGACAGTTTGACTGAGTAGGCCTGCAGTCATCTGTGTAGAGGATGTAGAGGAGGGAAGAAAGGACACACCCTTGTGGCGAACCTGTTGACGTACTCCGAACTTCTGAGAAGGTGTCATTGACCAAAACCCTCTGTGTCCTGTTGGTTAGAAAATCTATAATCCACAAGATAAGTTGATGACTCAAACGAAAGCGGTTAATGAGCTTCTCTGCCAGGATGTGTGGCCACATGGTGTTGAATGCAGACGAAAAGTCAGGAAACAGAATTCTGGCTGAGGAGTTTGGAGTTTCCAGATGTTTGTGGATATTGTCTAGGATGAAGATTTTCGCATCGTCGACCCCCCTGCCCACCCGATATGCAAATTGAAGTGGATCCATCATTGGATCAGATACCCTGGTGATGTAATCCTTTATGATTCTCTCCATGGCCTTCATCACCAGCGAGGTCAGGGCCACAGGCCTGAGGTCGTTCAAGGTTTTGGTAGTACCCTTCTTGGGTATTGGAATCACCGTTGAGTGCTTCAACAGCTGGGGGACTCTGCTGTGATTGATGGAATACTGAAACAGGTATAGGAATACACCTCCCATTTGCTCAGCACAGTGCCTAAGGGTCTGCCCACAGATATTATCTGGACCTGGCGCCTTATTTACTTTAGTCCTCTTGAAGGCGCCGACCACTTCTCCAGTGTCGATAGTGATACCACAATCATCAGGATCGAGCAAAGAAATTATCCTTTTGAGAGCAAAGCTGTTATCTTTCTCAAATCTGTTGAAAAATATGTTCAGGTCATTAGATAACGAGGTTGGGCTACAGCCTGCAACCTGGATGGGCTTGCGACTGCAAGGACTGGAGTTAACTGCTCCCATACTTCTAAGGCCCTGCCATGCAGCACGGAGGTTGCCCTGGGCAAATGTTCACTCTACCTTATTATTGTATCTCAGTTTTGCATTTTTTATGGCACATTTGAGCTCTCTGTTAACATCTCTCTTTTCTAGCTCTGAGCCGGTAAAGAAGACCCTCTTTTTTTTATTCCAAATTTCCTTTAGGTCCTTAGTCACCCAGGGTTTGTTATCAGGGAAAATCGTGACCCACTTAGTAGGTATAATATTATCCACACAAAAAGAAATATAAGATGATACTTAATCCATTTGTTCATTTGGTATAAAACACAAGTGGAAATATTTTTGGGTAGATAAATGATAATTTTCAGCCCTCATTTTAACAAACTGGTTGGTGGTTTAATAAACAGGGTGGTGATGGCTCAGTGGATAAGACACATGCCTTTGGTGTGAGAGACCCGGGTTTGAATCCACTGTGAGACACCAATGTGTCCCTGAGCAAGACACTTAACCCCTAGTTGCTCCAGAGGCGTGCGACCTCTAGGAACACCATACTAATACTGTGTTTGACCCCCTTTCTCCTTCAGAACTGCATTAATTCTCTGTGGCATTGATTCAACAAGGTGCTGAAAGCATTCTTTAGAAATGTTGTCCCATATTGATAGGATAGCATCTTGCAGTTGATGGAGATTTGTGGGATGGACATCCAGGGCACGAAGCTCCCGTTCCACCACATCCCAAAGATGCTCTATTGGGTTGAGATCTGGTGACTGTGGGGGCCATTTTAGTACAGTCAACTCATTGTCATGTTCAAGAAACCAATTTGAAATGATTCGAGCTTTGTGACATGGTGCATTATCCTGCTGGAAGTAGCCATCAGAGGATGGGGACATGGTGGCCATAAAGGGATGGACATGGTCAGAAACAATGCTCAGGTAGGCCGTGGCGTTTAAACGATGCCCAATTGGCACTAAGGGGCCTAAAGTGTGCCAAGAAAACACCCTCCACACCATTACACCACCACCAGCCTGCACAGTGGGAACAAGGCATGATGGATCCATGTTCTCATTCTGTTTACGCCAAATTCTGACTCTACCATCTGAAATCCAGACTCATCAGACCAGGCAACATTTTTCCAGTCTTCAACTGTCCAGTTTTGGTGAGCTCTTGCAAATTGTGGCCTCTTTTTCCTATTTGTAGTGGAGATGAGTGGTACCCGGTGGGGTCTTCTGCTGTTGTAGCCCATCCGCCTTAAGGTTGTGTGTGTTGTGTCTTCTTCACAAATGCTTTGCTGCATACCTCGGTTGTAACGAGTGGTTATTTCAGTCAAAGGTGCTCTTCTATCAGTTTGAATCAGTCGGCCCATTCTCCTCTGACCTCTCGCATCAACAAGGCATTTTCGCCCACAGGACTGCCGCATACTGGATGTTTTTCCCTATTCACACCATTCTTTGTAAACCCTAGAAATGGTTGTGCGTGAAAATCCCAGTAACTGAGCAGATTGTGAAATACTCAGACACCAACAACCATGCCACGCTCAAAATGGCTTAAATCACCTTTCTTTCCCATTCTGACATTCAGTTTGGAGTTCAGGAGATTGTCTTGACCAGGACCACACCCCTAAATGCATTGAAGCAACTGCCATATGATTGGTTGATTAGATAATTGCATTAATGAGAAATTGAACAGGTGTTCCCAATAATCCTTTAGGTGAGTGTATATAGCAATTGTAAGTCGCTTTGGATAAAAGCGTCAGATAAATGAATAAATGTTAGCTGGTTAGGTTAGCCGAGGAGCGTACGATACTATTGCAATGAACACTGCTAAAAGCAGAGTAACGTTCAAGGGTTGGCACTAACTAAACTCAAACAAACCTCCCAGATAGCAAACCGACATTGAATCAACGTGGAAATATGACATCGAAACAATGTTGATCTGACATTGTTTTGCTCATCGAATTAACGTTGAACCAACGTCAGACGCGTCATTCTTTCAAAACTAACGGAAAATCAACTTGAAATCAACCCGTTGTTTCAACGTTATGAAAGCAACCAATTTTCGATTTTCATTTAGCTTTGAAGAATGCTAATGACGTTGGTTCAACGTTAATTCGATGAGCAAAATCAACGTTGTTTCAGTGTCATGAGAGACGTCGTTTCCACGTTGATTCAATGTCAGTTTGCTGTCTGGGCTGGCTAACTACCTTAACCAGCTGTTTGTTTTTACTGAGACTCTCCCCATCATTCATTCACGTTTCACGCTCGTGTCTTTTGAAAAACTGGTTTAACTTGTTTTCCTGTTGTTGTGTAGCTTAGTTTTAAAGAAAAGCTTTCCAAGCCAGTGGTTGAACACGGATCCGATGACTGATAAGCTCTTTTCTTCTTGTCCTGCAGAAGTGAATCAGTGAAGGACGATGGCGTCTGTTTCAGAACAGCTTCTGGCCGCACTGGATGATCTAGACGCAGATGAACTGAAGAGGTTTAAATGGCGTTTCAAGAATCATTACTGTGTTTCAAGCGCTGCTCTGGATAAGGCAGACCCTCCTGACACAGTGGATCTGATGATGAAGCGTTTCGGACCGGAAGAAGCTGTGAAGATCATGGTGGAGATCCTGAGGAAGATGAACCAGAACCATGTGGCTGACAAGTTAGAGGACAGACACAAGCAAGGTAACTGGGTAAAGTCAAAACGTTAAATTTTCCATTTCAAAACAAAATTGAAGCATTTTTTTTTAAAGATATAAAGCCTATTTCTTGTTTCAAATATAATATTAGTGTGTTATTGGTGTTTCACAGAACAAATGCACTGTTGACGTAATCTTTGCTCTTTGCATTGCTGATGTGTTTGTGTGGTTGTCCTTCTCTCTCACACAGCTCAGGCTGAGGCCAGCGTTGAGGATCCTGCACTTGTCGGAGCCGAATCCGAACCGATAGGGGGTAAATATTGATGGCTGTCTATACAGAGAAACCCCAAATTTGAGTTTATTCTTATTTTAGTCATATGGACTCCCTGTGTAGGTGCAAGAGAAAGTACAATTGCAAGCAGCAAGTACAGGACAAAACACTGATAAGGCTGATCTGTTAAAATTACATTTATTAGGATATCATTTTGACAATACAAAAATGCTTTTAAGTGTAAATGTATTATATATAGTTTTAATTATGTTTTTTTTAAGTAATCCAGTGTTTTAATCCAAGTCTTCTGAAGTAGTAAATTTCTTCTGAAAATAATTATTCAGTCTCAAATCAAATCATTGATCAGTATACAGAACCCAAATTGCATATAACGCCTCATTTTGTGTCATGAAACAATAGACAGGAAAATCGTACCAGATTGGGACAACATGAGGGTGAGTGAACCTAACCCTTTAAAACTAGGCAATGATGAAAA
This sequence comes from Pimephales promelas, assembly GCF_988280905.1. Classification (NCBI taxonomy): domain Eukaryota; kingdom Metazoa; phylum Chordata; class Actinopteri; order Cypriniformes; family Leuciscidae; genus Pimephales; species Pimephales promelas. The sequence continues at coordinate 29,327,299 of NC_142792.1, read as the reverse complement.
AATGCTGACACTTGCATCATGTTCATTTATAATGTCATATCCATGTGTGGCTTGAACCTACAGTCTGTTTCTATGCTAGATCATCGACCACTCAGTGAGGATTGTGTTAGTACTCTAGATGTATGTGTGGCCCATGGTCCGTGTAGCTTCTGGTCATCTACGGCCTCGTTTACACTGTCAAATGTGACCTAATTCCGACGTATTGCTCATTTGTGACACAGATCGGATGTGTTCTACATGTGACCGTGTAAACAGGGTGCATGCATTCGGATATTTCTAGATCGGTTTCAGGCCTCGTTCATATGAGGAAATAAATGAGATATAAATCAGATATGTGCCAATGCGACTGTCATGTAAACAGGCAGATGTTTCTGAGGCATTAGGCTACGAGTCTCGGTTTAATGATGACACTGACACGAGTGCTCAAGCTAGCTCAAGTAGAAAAATCTCTTACAAAATCAGGTTACCACTTTCTGCAATGTCCTTTATAAATGATAAATTATAACGTGTGAACCCAAATGCTGCAAGTATGCAACATTACACATTTTAGAACTATTGAACCCAACGGTTACATACACAATATAATAAACATCTGTTTCTCTTCAAGATACCATATAAATTTGAACAAAGCATGCTGCAAAATAATATTTAAAAAAAAAAAGCATCGACCTGACGTCACTTGTATTGTTTTATTGATTAATTGTTTCGAATGAGTGGGTAGTCCTGAAACAGCCCTTTTCAACTCATCTTGGAAAAACAAAAATCAAACCATTTCTCATGCCTCTTTATTTCTCTTTAAGTAGAAAATCAAATTACCAGAAGTTTCACGGACCGACCTTGACATTTATTTAACTCTCTGGTCCTCTTCGTTTAGTGGTCACACTTGGCTTCTTCCCGGTCAAAAGTGACCGAAGCCTTAAAATGTAACTTTTTTTTTCAGGAAAACCAATGTAATATATTTTTGTTCATTTATATTTTTTGATTGTGAAGGTTTCTATGTTACTATGCAATAATTTGAATATTTTTAGGAGCATTTTTTTTCCATTACAGTATATATACAGAGTGTAGGCTGCCACCCAGTGGTGTTCAAAATGATATATGTGTGTAATGTCGTGTAACCGCCTGTAGGGTTTACTATGGCTCCCTATATAAATACATAGGGTCTCATTCATGAAACATTCATAAATATATAAGTAAATATGAGAGTGATTTGCGCGTAAAGAGACCTTCCCGAAAACTCTTCTCCTGATTCACAAATACTTCGTAAACGTCAGAAGTGAAATGTGTGTGTGTGTTAATGAATTAAATACGACTGACAATAATATATGGGCATCATATTATGACTAGAATGTGAATGAAAAACAAAAATTTCTCAGATGCAGAAATTGAAGTTTTATTATCAGAAGTTTATTCAAAACGCCACATTTTAGTTTCAAGCGTACATAGTGGCCTATCAGGTCCTATAAGAAAAGGAAGCTTGGCAGGATATTACAGATGCAGTTAATGGAGTTTCATCTGTTAATCGAACAGTCCCAGAAGTGAAAAGAAAATGGTTCGACGTTAAGCTTGACAGCAAAAAACGAATTAGTTCACTTGGGAAAAATCGTATTCAAACTGGAGGAGGATCACCATCGCAGATGATATTACTGGCTCCCATAATACAAGTAAAAAGAAAAAAACGTATGTAATTAATAAACATAATATTTTTTCAAAATGCTGTGTGAATATGTACCCGATTAAGGTGAATTAAAATGCAGCCTTATTAATGAGCAAAACGTTCGGATGTTAAGCACACCATTTACGCGTGGCTGGGAGCAGGTGTAGATTTCTTGTGTACCAACTAAGATTTGGAAAATATGAACATTTTAATGAATCCGAAAATTGACGCCAGAACCACTTTACACACGATTTACACAAAAATTCATTCTAATGAGACCCACTGAGAGGCATTTTGATTCCCATTGTTTTTTTAGACATGATTTCTAATTTTTTTTCTTTTTTTTAATTTAGCTATATATATATAGACATTCTAAAATACTACTTTTTAATATTTTTAGATATTTTTGTTAGATATGTATCAGGTTTTGCATTATGATAACAATCAAACAATAACATTTGGATGCAAGCATTTTTGTTATTCAGTTTTTGATCATTAAAATATCTAACAAAATAAGGAATGATAGTGATAATTCAAAACACTTTATTCAGACATTTTGCAATGAATTGCTGTTTTATTCAAAAAAAAATTTAATAATAATAATAAATATTATTGTAACTGCAGTTGTGTTGTTACATCAACTGTATTATTTATGTATTGTTGCATATGCAACAGATATCAGGAACACCTATTAGGCTAAATAAGAGCAAACACAATAATTGTTGGTGTGTGTGAGTGAGTGTGTGTGTGTGTGTGTGGGGGGGGGGTCTTATTTGCACTCTTGATATTTTAGAGTGTAACTCCTTCATTGCTGTGCACTTTTTTCTGCACAGTGGCTGATTTGTAGTTTGTACCACCAAATTAATGTTTTTGTATTTCTCATTCATTCCCTATGTCGGTAATTTCTGCCCGTGAAGGAGCCAAGTGTGACTATTTTTTATGACCCTTTAACATATCCGAATTATGTCCATGCTTTTTTTGTGTGTTCACATACCTAATACAACAAAAGTCACCCCATCAAGTGTCATCCCATTCAGATGAAGCAAAAAACTTCAAACATTTCAAAACGTGAAAGTTTTCACAAAATAAAATGTAAAGCAACAAGAATTTGGCTTGACTATTTTCAGGATTAGAAAATGGATGATGAGACTGTGGTGTTTAATAAATACAACAAGGCCAGAAATGCAGTGAAAAATCAGACTGGAGTGGAGATGGCAATAAATATAAAAATATTAAAGTTGGACTGTTGTACCACTTTAAGGAACAAATAGCATGTATGATATACCCCAAAGGGATAGCTTCTGTCATGCCTTCTGCACGCTCACAATCATCTCATATCACTGTATATATACACTCAGCCTCAGTCTCAGTCTCATCTGACTATTGCCCTTACACTTGTCTTCTGTGGGAACCTGCAAGAAAGGTCTCCCCCGTCATGTTTTATTGTGTAAACACCTCTGACTGTTTTGTAAAGAACACTCGATCCTTCTGTGATGGTTTCACTGCAATGTAAATTGATCTCCTCCTTGCTGTCCAGTGGGTTGCATAGCTTTGCCATAAAGATTTTAATAGTTGGACAGCTAAATAAAACGGGTGATGTGCCAAGTATGCTAAGGGGTAAAGTGGGTGCAGATAGAGGGGACATTAATACTAACGAAATGAACATCCTTTTCTGGACACATAGGTTGCCAAACCTATTCCTGCCCAGAAGAAAGCCCTGTCTGCATGGCACTGCCCAGTACAGTTTGTCAAGGCATTCTTTAGTCTGATTGTTATATGAGGTTATATAGCCTTCAGTTAACTTCTCAAGAATCCTACATATCCTAAAACTAAAGCAGCGATCAGGGAAGGTTTAATGCCTGACATGTGGAAATTTAATGTTCAAATTGTTTGTCCATTTTCTATCCCTGAAACCAAAACCGAAAAAAAAAAATTCTGTCAGGAAAAAGTATTAAAATTCACCATTATTTCATTTTACCTCTATCAATGTTGATTAAAACAATGGATGAACGCAACCTACATGGACCATTTGTGTTGTCATCCAGATCAACTTGAAGGTAACGCAGAGGTCATTCAAGCAGAGAATCCAGCAGCGAGAGAAAGACCTTCAGCAGTTGAAGGAGGCTGTGGAGTCCTATAAGGTGAGTCTGAGATGTCTTGGTTAGGACTGCCCTCTTCCATTCCCACTGAAGCCCACTGTGTGACTGTGGTGTGTGTGCTTGACAGCGCTCTGCACAGACAGCCGTGGAGGAAAGTGAGAGGATCTTCACGGAGCTCATCCGCTCCATTGAGAGAAGCAGCTCTGAGGTGACACAGCGGATCAGAGATCAGGAACAGGCTGCGCTGAGTCGAGCCGAAGTAGGACTGGAGCAACTGGAGCAGGAGATCAATGATCTGAGGATGAGAGACGCCGAGCTGGAGCAGCTTTCACACACACAGGATCACATCCAGTTCCGGCAGGTAACAGAGATCTAGTGGACTTGAGAGAGATCCTGCAATGACAGGAGACTTAATGAGAAATGTTTCAAGAAAGTAGGAAGAGCAGATCACTAGAATCAGGGGACATTACTCAAAAACTGAGTACAAATATCTTGCTATGGGTACATGTTTTCCGAATCCCCTTAGCAAGCTCAGATGTTGGACCTCGTAGTAATTAAAATCCTGTGTATGGTCATGAATGTTTTGTTACATGGATATTTGTTTAGTATAAATGCCATCATTCATTGTGGAGGTGATAAGATTCTGTTTTCTGTAGAGTTTCCAGTCTCTCTCAGCACCTCCCGAATCTACAGAGGTACCCAAAATCCCCTTCAGTTCTCTCTTCTCTTTTGATGGCCTGAGAGAATCTGTCCGTCAGCTGGGAGAGAAACTGGAGGATTTCTGCAAAGAGGAGATAAAAAAGATCTCAGACAGAGGTAAAATCCTGGAGATTCATCTGCTCTCAGAAATGAGTCCTCCATCATCTCATATCATGTAGAACATCATAATAGAAATGTCTTAGGAACAGATGCATAGGAATCTCATGAGAATCACACTGTTCATCTCTGTTCCACAGTCACATTCACCAACATTGTTTCTAAGACCAGGAACGACCTCTTACAATGTAAGTCACTAAAGCTGCATTCACACCACCAATGACTTTGACACTCAACTTCACTAGATTATGAGTCGCTCATGGGCATTCCAAGTGCTGTCGCACTAATGTTTCTAATACACTTCTATTAATCACTTCCCTAAGATCTTGTCTCTTTTTCCTCGTGTCTCGCCTCCTCTGTGCTCGACACTGGCCCTGCCTCCAGAATTTGATTTGTGGAGCCCCTCACACACAATTACTACAGTAAACGAGAAACTGCTCAGAGAAAGGGCATGGTCGATGCAACCTGCCAGGGACCAGTGTATCTTACCCCCAGGGAGCCATGAACAAATGGGTTAATTTAACCCCAAACGAAAAATGTCCTTTGTAGCCACATCATTAAAATCCACACGGTCATCCACTTTGCAAAAGTCTTTGATGTAAGTCTCCAGAGGACGATTCACCTGGCGTAGATGCAGGAGGGCAACTACTGGGTTCATTGTTGCCGGTCTTGTATTCTCTAACAACAGTCCACTGATGGCAAGCTTGGAGAACCTATTGCAGTTTATTTACAACAAAACAAAACATAAAACTAACTAGGGCTGACTTCTAATAGTCGAGGATTCGACGATTCGATTCGGAGAGGTCTGATTCGACTATGAACGTTATAGTCGAATAGTACACGGCCAGTTCAACCTCGTATAAATCAGGTTATGTGTGTCTCCCGCTTACAAGCGCTCACTCACACACACGAACAGATACACTGTCCCCGGCGCTGCTCGCGCGTCACAGAATGTTCATCAAGCGCTCCCCGTTCACAGTAACCGGGTCGTCTCATTCAAAACAGCCAGCCGTTGCTGTCAGCGAGCCGCCACACATTGAATACTCATATGAGCCTCACTTCCGGCGCCACGCACTCACTACATTCCCAGCACATCTAGTGGATGCATAACGCAAACCCAGTCAAACGTTTGACTGCAGTATCTTATGCGCCTTATAATCCGGCGCGCCTTAAAGTGCAGAAAATACAGTATACATGCGTTTTATATTTAGCCTGAAATAGACAGGCATTCATGCATGACAAAAAATCTTTAAGTTTTAGGAGGCAAAATATACTTTTTGTAATTCTGTGAATTACACTGCTCAAATCAGATGAGGTAGGGTTGGCTCTCCACAAAACAAAATATTACTTTTCATGTTCACAGAGGAAAAAACAATGTTACAGACGTGACAGTTCTCCGACGGACACGAGCGCTCTGGAGAAGCACTTAAAGACTGCTTTAAAACTTTCACAGACCTCAAACAGAAAAGCACAAAGCCTTTCTTTAAAGTGAATTTCGTTTTTTTTTATAATTTTTCTTGATTTTTAATTAATGTTTCATTAACCAATTGTCTTGATTTAATCAATAAGAAGGAAAAGCAGACAATTATTCATAATCAAAGCATGGAGGCACCGATGTGTGAACTGGAGCTTGTCTCATAAATATAGCTACCGCAACTCAGCGTACAAGTATAGTCTACTCCACAGACCTTAAAAATATATCTATATTGAAATGTCTACTTGTAAATAGAACGATTCAAAACGAAAGAAAACGTAATGCTCTCTGCTTATGAAATGAACTGTGCATTTCTCTCTGGCGCATGCACTATGCGAAGATCGGGCAGCATCGTCAACTTCATCTTTATTAATAAACAATTAAAATGTCTCCTTGCTATATTTGTTCTTTGTGACAGCTTTTTATTTTCGGCAGCGCTGCTGCTACCCTTAGGCTAAAGCGTTAAGTTACAAGTTACAAGCTCACCACCGCATCCTGTGGTTGATCTGTAAGCAGGCGTCAATGTCTTGAACTTGATGCGAGCGGTAGCCAGTGCAGAAAAATAAAAAGAGGAGTGACGTGGGCCCTTTTGGGCTCGATGAAGACAAGACGAGCTGCAGTGTTCTGAATCATTTGTAGGGGTTTAACTGCACACAATGGAAGACCAGCCAGAAATGACCAGGGCCTGGACGAGAAGTTGTTGTCGCCTGCTCAGTTAGGAAAGGCCTGATCTTCCTGATGTTGTGCATTGCAAACCTGCATGATCGAGCGGTCTTTGTAATGTGGTCTGAGAAGGTCAGCTGGTCAAAGGTTACTCCAAGATTTCTCACTGACCTTGATGGGGTGATTGAAGAAGAATCTAGCTGGATAGTGAAGTCGTGCTGTAGAGACGGATTGGCAGGGAGGACGAGAAGTCCGCCAGACAGCTTGAGGTACATGCAGCTACTGTGGGATCATCTGGTTGAAATGAGAGGTAGATCTGGGTGTCATCAGCATAGCAATGGTGAGAGAAACCATGTGCCTGTATGATGGGATCCAGTGCTGTGGTGTAAATGGAGAAGAGGAGCGGTCCAAGCACTGAACCCTGGGGAACCCCTGTGGTCAGTTGATGTGCTTTGGATACCTCGCCTCTCCATGCGACCCTGAAGGACCTACCTGTGAGATAGGACTCAAACCAGTGGAGGGAAGTACCTGTGATGCCCAGTGATGAGAGGGTGGACAGAAGGATCTGATGATTCACCGTGTTGAAGGCAGCAAACAGGTCCAGGAGGATGAGGACTGATGATTTGGAAGCAGCTTTAGCGATCTGCAGGGCTTCTGTGAGCGACAGTAATGCAGACTCGGTTGAATGCCCTTTCTTGAAGCCTGATTGGTTGACATCCAGCTGGTTGATCTGAGACAGGAAAGATGATACTTGAAAGCAACTCAAAGTTCAAGTGTTTTTGCTATGAATGGTAGGAGAGATACAGGTCTGTAACTCTCTACAACTGACGTGTTTAATGTGGGATTTTTGAGCAGTGGAGTTACCCAAGCCTGCCTGTTTATTGTTCTTGTTTCTTTATGAGAAGTGGTTTTATTTAATTTTAAGATAAATAAAGATTGGTCGTCACTCCTAAAATCGCGCGTCGTTGGCATAAAGTTAAACATTTCTCAATTTTGTAGCATCACTGAACACGCCTAAATCCTGTTGCTAATTGCTAGTTGCTAATTGTTGCTGGTGATGTGAAAGGGCGTAGAACAGTGTGTGTGTTCATGTTCTTCCTGGAGGAGGTCAACTAAACCGAGTGAACAATTTTAGAATTGATGTAATGTAAATGATGACTTCAACAGGATATCTGGTAAGCTGCATTAAGACACTGGTGATAAACTGAACATGAAAAGATTTAAAGATCAAACAGATTTGTAATTCCTGATTGTGATGTGTTTTATCTCCATCAGATTATCATCAGCTCACTCTGGATCCGAACACAATGAATAGACAACTTGTTCTGTCAGAGAAGAACAGCGTGATAACTCACACCAACAGAGATCAGCCGTATCCTGATCATCCAGACCGATTTCATAATGGGCTTCAGGTGTTGTGTAGAGAGAGTGTGTGTGGACGCTCTTACTGGGAGATTGAGTGGAGTGGACAAGTGTATATAGCAGTGTCATATAAGAGCATCAGCAGGAAGGGGGAGTATAATGATTGTCGGTTCGGATCTAATGATCAGTCGTAGAGTTTGGACTGCTTTGACTACAGTTACTCATTCAGACACAATAACATAGAGACTAAACTCACTGTAAAGCCCATCAGCAGGAGAACAGGAGTGTGTGTGGATCCCAGTGCAGGAACTCTGTCCTTCTACAGCGTCGACAGAGACACAATGATCCTCATACACACAGTCCAGACCACATTCACTCAGCCGCTCTATCCGGGGTTTTGGGTTGGTTCTGTATCATCAGTGAAACTGTGTTTATGAATCAGAATAGATTATACAGATATTCTACCCATAATACTTTGAGCTGCATGATAAATCGGCAACAGTGAAATGTTATCCATGTCAGGTAAGAGTGGGCACAGCCATTTGTCTGGCTTAGGTTGTCATTCACTTCCAGTTAGTTTTAGCTGTATAAAACAGCTTGTTATAATAAATGAATAATAAATCCCCTGAAATGAGATATGATGTGTGAAAGATAAGATTTTTATGGACGATCTTTTAGTTAAATATCTGCAATGAGATCACGGCAGTAAGGTTCGCAAATCTGAGAAGAAGGAAGAGAAGGTGCTTGCGGGGACCTCCTGCTGAGACTTAACTTTCCCAACATAGACCGATCTGCCGTGGCCAACAAATTGTGAACAAATTAAAGAAGACTGTGAAAAGTTGTATGATTCGGTTGAATATGAAATGTTTCATTTGCAAGACAAGCTTGAACTGCAAACCGAAGGGTCACTGTTTAAAACCGAATGTGATTTCATAGGGGTGCAACGGATCAAAAAACTCACGGATCGGATCGTTTCTCGGATCAGGGTCACGGATCGGATCATTTTTCGGATCAGAAAAAAAAAAATAAAAAAAAATGTCCCCCAAAATAACTGTAATAGCCTACTGACAAATTCTTTAAAAATAAATAGACTTAACATTATGATATTCTGTTTTATTTTAACTTCACAGGGTTCCAGACTGAAAGTTGAGGGCAGCATCACCTCAAATGAGAACTCACAGCGAGTTCTACAAAAAAAAAAAAAAAATTCTGGTAGCACTGGGGCTGACAATAAATCACTAAGCTTAATTTAGGGTGTAGATGAAATTAACTTAGTTATTATCATTTATAATGTCTTAATATCAATTAATAAAAGTAGTGAAAATATCATCGTACTTTTTTCATTTTAGGACAATCTTTAAAGGATAAACAAAAAATGTGTTGGTAATCACATAAAAAATTCAAAAAAATAAAACATTTATTTATGATATTATTGAAGTGCTGGGAAAAGATGTGTAGTAGGCTACTTGTAAGCATTTGACTATTTCTTACACATTATCATATATAGGCTGATTTGTGGACTGAAAGCCTTCTATAGCTAAGTGTTTCTCCTGGTTTCCACGTCAGCTCTGTTTGATCTGATATGGTTTATAACAGAAACCTGCGCCGAATCGGAGTGTTTCTCACTGGATCTCGTGGTGTTGATGTTATTAATTCTGAGGCGAATTCAATGGATTTCTTCACGGATTTTCCTAGTAACAGTGTTGCGTGAGCGAGATCGGCCCGCGACTGTCAAGTTCGGGGCTTTATTTTGTCAATGGATCGCTGCTGCTGCTCCGACCACGGTCCTAATCATAAATGAGTAGCGTATTTTCGTTCCACTTTCATTTTGTTTGCATTCGCTGCTAGGTAACGACTAACGAGTCGATAGATCGCTGATTGCTCAGACGCACATCAGGTTGTGATATTTGTCTCCGTCTCCCTCCCACAGATGTTTACGCGCGCTATTCTTGTCACGGATTCATTGACGCGCCGCTTTACCATGCGTTTAACGTGTGGCAAATTTACTGGTCGCACATGTGCGACTGGATGTAAAATTCAGTCGCACACTCTCAAATTTTGGTCGCAGTCTGGTCTGGAGCCCTGAAATGACGCGGGGCGTTCAAGCTTCTCCGTTCCTCCGCTCGCTATTACGAAGCTGTGCGTTGACTGAACAACATGCGCACGTTTTTTTTTTTTTTCATAATCAATCCGCGGATCACGTGTGTGCCGAACCGAAGACATTGATCCGAACGGATCACGGATCAGTGATGATCCGTTGCACCACTATGATTTCATGATGTGATGTCTGCTGTTGAGGCCCTGTTCATTCTGCAAGAGACACTTCAACACCTTCTGCCCTGACTGTAAAATGTGAGAGGTCAGGGTGGGTTCTCAACGGCTATTAAAGGGGTGGATACTCCACCCAAAAATGAAAATTCTGTCATCATTTACTCACCCTTAAGTTGCTGGAGTATCCCTTTAATAGAAAAGATGACCAAATAAGCTTGTGTGGTTGTGCTGCATAAAATAAGTATGGAAAGGTTTTTGAATATGTGCTTTTTGCAAGGTTGTGTGCATTAGGGACCAGTACGAGTCTAATTATTTACCATTCAAGGGAATGGCTGCACTATAATGACAGCCCATAGCTTTAAGACGGCCATATAACGAGAATTGTAATAAAAAGCTTCATCGCCTTTTTCTCTGAGCCACATTTTTGGGGTGAATACGTGTTCATGTTATGTGTGCCTTTGGATTTTTTGTCTTTGGATTTCTCCTTATCTTTTTAAATAAAGAGAAATCACATTGTGGTGATTCGTAAAACATTTTAAACAAGTCTCAGAGTAATCTTTTCCTATCAATATTTCATAATTTTTTGTAACGATATATTAATTTTTGCAAATGCACTGTGCATTTGAATCCGAGACTGAACTGGTGAGAGGCACTGCTGATGACCCCGAACCAACATCGAACATCTTTCATCTACAGGTAAGGGCAGAGAAGTTCTAGAGACCCAGACTTCAGTAAAATTACAAGTGTGCTATCAAAAAAGTGACTTGAATTGAAGTTGATGTGCTCTTTTAACAGCCACACATGATGACACATTGATAGATATGCTTAGATAATGATGACTACTGTATTGGACAGACCCCAAAATAGACCAATCACAGCACATTCTGTTGACATTCAAATACAGTAGTCATCATTAACTAAGCATTATCTATCAATGACTTCATCATGTGTGTGACCCCTCAACTAAAGTGGGGACTAGGTCTTTTGAAACACTGATACTAACTCTTCCGTTCCGCTTCCCATAACAAATCGATTTGCCCCACTCAGTGAAACACCCACTGAGAATCCTGTTGATTGTGCCCTGGTAATTGGTGATTCGATCACACGGAACGTGAAAATAGAGACACCAGCAACCATAGTCACATGTTTGCCGGGAGCCAGAGCGCCTGACATCACAGCAAATTTAAAAGTGCTGGCTAATGCTAATCGTAAATTCTCTAAAATCATTATTCACAAATGATGTTTGACTTCGCCTGTCGGAGATCACCAAAATTAATATTAAAGAGGTGTGTGAACTCGCAAGTACGATGTCAGGCACTGTAATTTACTCTGGCCCCCTTCCTGTTCGCAAGAGTGATGAGATAGTCAGTCGACTGTCCTCACTTAATCGTTGGCTGTCTGAGTGGTGTCCGCAAAATAATGTAGACTTTATAGACAATTGGAAAAGTTTTTGGCACAAGCCTGACCTGTTGAAAAGAGATGGTATTCATCCCTCCTGGGCTGGTGCTGCTCTTCTCTCTAGTAATATGGCTCATCGTCTTAGAGCTCAAACGTGCCAGTCTGGGGCTCAGGTCAGGAAGCAGACAGACTGTCTAAACCGACCGTCTGCTAGCGGCCTCGCGTCACCAAGGTCAGATAAATCCCATCACATAGAGCCTCTTTCACCTAGATATCATATAGAGACTGTCTGTTCCCTGAATTTGGATATCCAAAAAACGTCAGATTAAAAATTTAATTAATATTCAACAAATAAAAACAGCCCATTCTCATCCTTTAGCGTCACATAAAACGCTATATGACAAAATGGTGCTATACTACGCACATGGCACCCTTTATCGTTAATATAACACGCAAACCCAAGATGTCATAAATCCTTTAGCGTGAATATGACACGCAGACCCTACCCCACACCTAAACTTAGCCCTCACAGCACGTGTTATATTAATGATAACGGGTGCCATATGCGTAGTATAGCGCCGTTTTGTCATATAGCGTTCTATATGACGCTAAAGGATGAGAATGCGTTGAATAAAAAACAGATATAATACAGATGAGCAAATGCTAAAGCTTGGGTTGCTGAACATCAGATCCCTTACTTCAAAATCGCTCATAGTTAATGATATGATTCAGATTATCAGTGTTGGGGAGTAGTTAACATAATGATATGTGCAATTATCATCCGATATCAATCTTGCCCACAGTTTCTAAGGTTCTAGAGAGAGTAGTGTACAATAGGCTATATGGCTACCTTGATAAATTTAATATAATTGCTTCTTCTCAATATGGTTTTAGGAAGAAAAGAACCACATGTATGGCGGTACTCGATCTGATTGAAAAGATAAATGATGCCATTGATAAAGGTGAGAGTGGTATTGGTATTTTTTTAGATTTATCTAAAGGCGTTTGACACTATTGATTTCGACATCTTATTAAAAAAATTACACCACTATGGAATTAGAGGATTAGCTCTTAGCTGGTTCAGAAGTTATCTATCGGTGCAATAAATTATCTCTTAACATAAACAAGACTAACTATATTGTGTTTCATTCCAAACAAAATCAATTGGTAAATAAAGATGTCTGTCTTAAAATAAATGAACAAATTATTGAAAGAGTAAACACCATTAAATTTCTCGGAGTCTTTATTGATGAATGTCTACAATTCAAATGTCATATTGATCAGTTAATAACGAAATCAAAATATGTTGGACTATTTTTCAAAGTAAGACATTTTCTCCCTCAGTCAGCACTTGTTACCTTATATAAAACCTTGTTTGAGTCCCATTTAAATTATTGCAATGTCATATCGTGTAACACTTTTACTAGCTACCTGAAAAAAATACAGTCTTTACAGAAAAAAATTATACAGGTAATGACATGGTCTGAGCCAAATACCCCCTCACGTCTATTGTTTCATCGCCTGACTTACGGAATACAACTCTTTTCACAATGCTTGTATGATGTTTCAAGTTGTTCATAAGCTAAATGACCGATTGTGTGAGCTTGTTCCAATCAGTCGACCCCAGCATACATATCACACAAGGGAAAAAGAGTGCATTACTGGTAAAATAAGACGTTTGAAATGTACGAGCCTGAGTGTGGTCTGTAGAGGACCACAGATTTGGAACAAGCTTGAAGAAAATCTTAAATTGGTGCATTCTATCTCTGTCTTCAAAAAAAATCTGAAGGAAAATTTGCTTATAACATATACTTTATGATCATTTTGGAAGTACTATATCCGTGTGGGGATCGATCGTTTGTTTGTCTGTAGTGCTTGTGTATTGTTGTATCTATATTTATTTGTTTTATGGTGTTAGTTTTTTGTTTAATGTTACATGTTGTATGTAGATATTGGGCCCCCTCTTAAAAGCTTTATTAGTTTCTCTGGGGTTACCCCTTTTCACACAATAATCTTCCTGTTACTATTGTAATATTGTATTTAAAAAATGAAGATGTATGTGTGAAATAAATAAATAAATAAAAAACTACAAGTAGTGACGCTACTAACTTAACTACATTTTTCAGTAGCTTGGCAGTAGCTCAGTTGCTTTTTAAACAGTGTAGCTTTTCCAGTAGCTAATATTTGCAGTAAGTAGCGGTGTAGCGCGAGCAAAAGCTACATTGCATTTTGTCGAGCCTGCGCGAATCAGTATCATGGAAGGATATTCTTCTTCTTGTTTGATTACAAACTAATTTTTTGCCATTACCGCCACCTGTTGTTTAATCACGCATCTTGCAGCTAACGGTTCACTGACGTAAAGAAGTGGGTTGACACACCCCATGATGGAGCAAGACGTGCCGGTGTTACGGATTAAATGGTGACCGTGTTAACTGGTGACCAACTTCCTGTTCAGATCACCCGCTGCAGATGTGTGCAGATCGTAGATTCGTAGGAGCAGATTCGTCGATTCTGAAAGCTCAAACTGACGCGACATGAAGCTGTCTAATAAAAACGCAGACTTGCTCTTTACATGCCTTTCGTATTCTTGTAAAGATGACAAAAGTATTGCTATGAACTCAAAGAAATAACCATCTTTCTACGGGTTTCGAACGCGCGCAGAACACCGTGACAAACATGTTAAGCTTTCTCAGTGCTAGCTACCTGTTTAATACAGTCTCGGCGTCACTTTATGCAGCTGTATGAATCAAAACATTGTGTCCGTGTTAACTTGTGACCTTTGTGTGTTTCTTACTTCAAAAACTCATCATGTCGCTATTTTACACATTTTATAGCTGGTGTATGATTTCAAAGCACATAGCACTCTGTAGTCCGACGATCACGATGGAACATAATTGAGGCTAACTCACTAACGTTACAGTTGTATACAACTGCAATGGTTAAAGTGGTTATTAATGAAAACATGGTTCTGTGTCGTCAGAGATGTCTCAGGTGATGAATATAATAACGTTTTTTTTTTTACATGTTGATGTCCACGTTACTTTAGCCTAAAACTAATTTAGAAACATATGTGACTTTATTACTTTGTCGTTGTAATCCTGAATGAAATGTAAATAACACATTGTAGATGCTTATAAAGATTACATTGTAAAGGTGAGTTATCTTGTCATTACAGCAGTTTTTGGAATGTTAACTTTATTGTCAGGTAAACGTGCTATTATTGTATGTAAACAATTTAAAAATGTGTACAATTGTTAACAAGCATTTATTAAAGTACCTTTTTTTTGGACACTCCATCTAGGTCAAACAGTCTACTTTGTTTCACGGACACACCTGTATTACAGTTTGCAGTCTTATTTTTTCCTTGCCAAAACAAAAATTATTTATTTTGTTATAAGCGGAAAACCCCCGATTATATAAGCTAACTATCAAAATACAACAAATCCCAACTGAAAATGGAAATCAGTCTGTCAAAACAGGTGCTCGCCTGATTATGACCATATAGGCTACTCAATCAAAGCACAATGTTGTGGAATTAAAAAAAAGTAATGGCATTATGACAACTGCAGTGTCTGTCATTATGTTTCAGTGTTTGTCATTATGTTTATTTCAGAAGACAATATGAAATCCATAGTTTTTTTGTCTCCTTTCTTTCACCCCTAATTGCTTGTTGACTATTTAATGTATGCAGCTTTACATCATACTATCTACAAGTGCATGAGTCATTACCTGAATCTACAGTCCGAACCTGCTTTTTGTGAGTGTCAGAGTGTTGATAGGGCCCATATGGGTGTTGACGGTGCCCCCTTAGTTTGTGCCCTACACTGACCGCATATTCTGCATGTGGGAAAAGTGGTACTGGAGTCGGTGCAGTAAAAGCTGTACATGAAGCTTTGAGTTAAATGGAAACATAACATTGCTGCCTTTGATCAACAACTAATCTAACCTAAATGGCCTGTGGAAGCTATTTCCCACCAGGAATAAAACATTATTAATTGTGAGTTTTTACACTAAATTCAGACTTTTCCTGTCTGCTAAAAGAAAAACACCTGACAAAAGGCAGAATGTGACATATAAATAGAAATTGACCGAAAAACAGTCTGAAATCTGAGAGAAAAATGTACAATTACCCTTTTATATGTTCAGTTCAATAAATAACCTTTCATAGGTTCCACATAAGGGGGGAAAACATAATGATGCAGTCTGGCACACATCCTTACTCCTGCCCTGTTCTTATGCCTTCTCCTGGTCCATCTATGACTCTCCTTCTTAACCTATTCTTGTCTCTTACTCAGATGTTTCTCTCTCTGCTTCTCTGTGTTGAACATCCACGCTTATCAGAAGCAATTCAGACACTCTGTGTGTGTGTTTGTGTGTGTGTGTGCGTGTGTGTGTGTGTGTGTGTTTGTGTGTGTGTGCGTGTGGCCAAGTACTGTGAAGAACTTCAACACCTGACTATGTGTCCGACTGAGAGTGGGATCAGCTATTTCTCAATATTTCACTCATTTGTTTTCTAAAACTACTTATCTGGTGTCTCAGTAATGTAATTTTCCCCCAGTACTTCTAAGCACCTGTTGTTGCTAAAGTATAGAGGCTTTATAATATATTGACGGTCTTGAAAATAGCTATGAATTTCTGACATGCTGTATTTAAGCATTTGTAGTGGTGTAAAACACATTTTTAACATTTTAGAAACTGGTTAAATCACTGAATTTTCAGTCAAAACAACATTAACCCTGTTAAGCATGGGTCACCAAACTAAGGCCTGCGGGCCGAATCAGGCCCGCCACACCCCTTTGACTGGCCCCCCAACCCCTCTGCCCCCCACTACTTGAACCGGCAATCCCCAAAAGTCGTCATGGCCTATTTTTTTAAATTGCTTTTTGGAAAATAATAACATGTCTGCATTTGGTATTTTGTTGTTTACTGAGCATGCTCACCTGGATAGGCATAAGAGCTGACTAGTTCTATTACTCATGTTGTTGTTGTTATAATTTCAATGTTTATTTATTTATTTTATAGGCCTATTTATTTGACCTTTATTAAGTGCTGTACACAATTATTATAAATAGTAACAGGCCTACCTATAATTTATAATTTTTCATTCATCCTTATCAGTGTCAATCACCTCAACTAGGCAGATGTTTCTTACCTTGACAGGTTTGATGTTATTTGTATTCGAAAATAAATAAATAGAAAATCTGTGGTATTTCAAATTAAAACAAAGTGTGAAGACTCGATTACTACTTTTGCAAACAACTATTAATGATAAACAAATATGGCTGTGCCAGGCTAGTAATCTCTACTATGAGGCCTGCTGGTGGTCAGTTTGGTCTTGGTCACACAATTCTATTTTATACAGCCCCGGCCCCCCATCACAGTCAGGAACGATAATGTGGCCCCCAGAGAAAAAAGTTTGGTGACCCCTGCTGTTAAGGGTGCAGCACTTGAAAGATGTAAATGACTATGTTAAAAGATCATAGTGGTTTGATCATAACTTTACAAAAAAGCCACACTGGACAGTAATGAAACAGTGGTAATGTACATAAGGAAGGACGCCTCATAATAAAAGTATGTTGTGATGTAGCGGTACATTGTTAGGGGTATTCTTACATCTATAATACAAATATTTTACACCATGAAAAATGTGTAATAATTATGAGTGAGTGACAACTTCAATGGGAGTTATTCCCCATGCAACCCTTTAAACCACTTGAAATGGTTTCTGCATTTTTGAGAGTTTTGCTGTAAGAAAATATATACAGCTGGTCATTTTACAGGTGATTGCATTATAACATTGCTGCCAGTAAAACTTTTTTTTTTTTGGTAACACAAGCTCTGGCTAACAAATTCCCAGTGAAATCATTGCTCACAGGTGCTATAAATCTGGGAAGACATTTAGCACTTTCAAGGCAATGTGCCTGTGTTAAGTTCTGCCAAATGTTATACCTAAAATATGTAATTTATGTCTACAAATATATTTCATATGAACAATCAAAATGCTGCCGACACATATTAAGGAAAACAACATTATCATGACCTTCAATGATTGTAGTGGGAATTGGCAATTTGGGTTGTGCTTGTATTCAAAACTATGATGTTCTCAGCATGTAAATCTGTAATGAGACATGATGTGAGACACTGACAAAGACATTGAGGACCAATACAAATATAATATTCTCAAACATAAAAAAAATACTGTAAAAATATAAAGTATACTGTAGTGAAAAGTACCGCAACCTATTATTATTACTATTGTTATTACTGCAAGGTAAATGTCGGTTCTTTGTAGTGCCATCTATATTCAATGCAAACTAAATAAAGCCTATGTTACACACTTTCATGTCAACCACATCCCTGAGTTTCAACATTTCATTAAATCCTCTGTCAGGCTGTCATTAAATCTGACTGCCTTACTACACTTTAACGACATGTTACAATCCTACAAAAAGTGTTAGTTTGTTCAAATAGGCCTTGCAAACCTTTACTAGTTTCTTGTCTTCAAATCAGCTGTCTAATACTTGCCAAGATACTAATCATTAAGGAGATGCATTCTTGTTACAATCATTAAGTTGGCAGTTTGACTATGCACATAATAGCTAATTACCACCTGCAGATGCTCCATATTATCAACATATACTTGATAAATGTGAAGAGTTGTGATTTAATGAGAGGACATATGCAGTGCTGATAGTGAGTTGATTGAAGGACAGGCATGTAGATTTACAGTGTACTATAACATATAAATGGAAAATATGGCCATTGCTTAATAAAGGGGTAATACAGATCAGTGGTTCTCAATTGTGGCCCTGGGGACCCACAGCTGTGCATATTTTATATGTCTCCTTTATCTGAAACACCCAATTCAGTAACTTATCTTTACTAACGAGATGATGATGTGAATCGGGTGTGTTAGATGAGGGAGACACAGAAACTATGCAGAGCTGTGGCTCCTCAGGACCACGATTGAACCAGTGCTTTAGATGGACCCTGTAAAGGTGAGGGAGCTAAAAAATGTTCTTCTTCATGGACCATATCCTCCTGGATGTTCCAAAAAGGAGAAGTTCATTATTAAAAGAAGAGCTGAAAGCTATCTAACGAAAGGTAAGCAATAATAGAGAAAGGAAATTGGTATTCTAGTGACACAAGCGCAGGAAGTTACCTGAGCCTTTGTGTTATCCACATTAGATGGCCTGCTTCACTATATATGCCACAGGCGCAAGCGAGGCAAACATTTGGCAAAAGTGGTGACGTCACCAGAGGAGGCAAATTCTGCTTTTGTTAACCTTCATGCCAGTGATCAGGGGGTCATTGTGGCATGGAGAAAACACTTGAAGCTCTCAGCAGCAGATTCTACTGGCCTGGATTGGAGAAAGACATCCGCAAATGGGTGAGTTTTATTACAGTTTAATCATTTTTATTTTCGTTACACTTTATTTGCATTTGTCAGTGTTAAAGTGAAATTAAAGATTGAAGTACTGAGTAATATTAAATAACCACATGTACTTACTGGGGGGGTTTTGAATGGATCAGGATTTGGTTGAGGGTTAATTGCATGTAATTCTGCTTGATTTATAGTTACTACTATAGGAAATACATGTAAGGTGTGTTTTTAAGTGATCAGTTTCATTAATGACATAATTTTCATTTTTGGGTGAACTAACTAAAGCCATTATTCCAGATCTACAACCTGCCACTCTTTGTTTTGTTCTTTGATTGTGTATTTTTGAAGCACTACAAAATAAAACTGATCTGAACCTGAAAATATTATTCTGTTTTTAACAAAAGCCTAGTATACTTATTATCATTACTGAAATAATCAACCTCATATCCATAACTTGTGTATCATCACCACAACAGATGTTCATTAAATGATAATTTAATTAAAAGAAACATATTAGTTTGGTTATAAATGTATGCACAGAATCTACACATTATGTGTCAGGGTGTGGTTCAGGCAGAGGAACGAGGAGTCCGGAATATCGGTAAAGATTACTTTAAATATACAAAACACAGGCTGGAAGACAGGAATACGGGCACCACACAGGCTAACATCAAACATTGACCGACAAAGACTGACTGAATGAGGGAGAACTAAATACAAGCAGGAATCAGACATAATGAGGTGAGAACAGGTGACACAGATGATAAAGACGAGGAACAGGTGGCTGATGAGGGAGTGAGTTCAGGAGTGGAGACAAGAGGATCCTGGGAAGTGTAGTGCTGATGACAAGACAGACTGGTGCAGACGGAGGACTGTGACATTATGATCTTTCAGGTCATATCATTGTGAAAATATATTTCCGTTGAATTATATAAAAATTGTAGATTGTAAATTGTAGGAGCAAGGTGTTGCAGGAAATGAGAGAAATCACACAAAAAAAAATAATTTAAAAATAAATATTATTTGATATCATTATAAAGTAAATGTGCATGACTGTTAATAACCCATTTTTAAAGATGTGGAAATGTTTGCTATTCTAACAGTGTTGATGTTTTCAGACTGTTGCGTTAATGAGATTTTTTAGGACAGGTTTTGGAAATTATGTTGAAAAAAGTCTTAAATTGTAAGTAAATGTGTTTAAAGTAATGTTCACGAATCCTCCAGACTTTGTTTGTAATGTCTGAAAACATCTGTGAAATATTTAAAGCAAGTTTATGTGTGAATCCCCCACTCATACAGCACAGTAGTATTTCCCTCAGGACACAGTCGTACGACCACAGTCCACCGTGAACGGCTCAAACAGTTCATCTGAACACCAGTAGTGTGTGTGTGAAACTGGATTCAGCCCTAGCACTGATCTGATCAAGTGCTTCAGTGTGTACTTCAGCTTTGCAGTGTCAGTGTGAACGGATGAAATGAAACGAGCTCTTGCCAGTAGAAGTTCCAGTCGTCGCTGTCCGTCACCTGGATCCATCCTCTCTTCTCAAAGTTATTGATCAGCACCGATTTCTCCATGTCCGTCACCCACTTCACCTTCCCAGCCATCACACACACACACACACACACACTCCTGAGAAACACACACCACCTCCGTCAGCTCTAAACACTCATAGCAGCTCAATCACTGTCAGATTATTAATGGGGTTCGGCTGAACAAATATAATAAAACAGAAATAATACTTTGGTAACACTTTACAATAAGATCTCGTTAGAAAACATCACTTTTAATAAGTTTAAAACACAACTGTTCAATAATGGTCCATTAAATAATGTTAACAGAAGCAACTGTTGATTTAATAATGTATTAACAAATGACATAAATAACATAAAGATGAACAGATGTACTGCTCATTGTTAGTTCATGTTAACTAATGAAAACTCACTTTAGTTTTACCAATATCATAAATACTTTGATTAGATATTTCCATAATTACACTTAGTTTGTCATTAAAACACACACTCATGTGTCACATTATCATTCAGTGATGTGTTTGCTAATCTATCAGATGTTCATGTGTGTTTAGAGGAAGATTTCTGTGTCGAAGTGCTAAAACTATGGCTGTGAATCTTTGGGTAGACAGTGAATCGATTCGATTCACGATTCATAGGTTTTCGATTCGATTCAGGAACGATTTGTGCAAATTCAGAACGATTCGATGCGATTCACATCCAAATTCGATGCGATTCGATTAATTCGATTCGATTCTTAATTTTTTATATGCATTATAGTATTATTTCAATGCTTCACCCATCTTTGTCTGGGTTTGAATTAGCCTACACAGCGGCCTTCGGGGGTCAGATAGTGGGGATTTTGTCCATTGTTAATGTTAGTTCATGTTTGTTTTTATTTTAATGAATATGAAGAGTTCGGATGCAAAAGCCTCTAAATGCCATTTGAAATTTTCTTCTTTAATGATGATTTTTATTAAACTTGTATATTTAAGTTCAGTAATTTCACTTAAATGGCAATGATAATTACCTATTAAGTGTTATTTAAGTGAAATTACTGAACTTAAATATACAAGTTTGATAAAAATCATCATTAAAGAAGAAAATTTCAAAAGGCATTTAGAGGCTTTTGCATCTGAACTCTTCATATATTATTATAAAAAAAAATTCAATGGCCTACAAATTAGCATTTACAAGTAGCAAATATTTTGAAAAAGGCTTTTAAAGTATTGCATTAAATGACTACATGCACAAATTAATGGAGACGTTTTCATTAGTTTCATTTTGCGTCCTCTCAGTGCACTCGTTATCATCTTTTCACTGGATTTTGCTCGCGCTCGGTCCCATAGCTCTCATGCTTTCATAACGTTAACTACAGATTTTTGAGCAGTCCATGTTTGAGCTCTCCAGCTGAGCTCTCTGTCGAGAAAGCAATAGTTTTGAGGCAAACCGCTCAAGCCATTGATAAAGCTGCCATGCCATTGCGTGGGCAATATGAAATAAAACGCTTTCATTCATTTTTTTGCGCAAGGTGGTCTCTCGCTCGCTTTCCCTCTCTGCCGAGTGCGTGCAGCCGTGTGTGAACGCGCGATACGCGGTTTGGAGCACAACCTCTGTCTCGTATGCACGCTCGCTCTAGATTCCGGGAGATTTTAACTAATTTGCGGTAGGCTAATACAAGCTGATCACGACATGAGTAGCTCAACAGGTAGAATAGGCTAAACTCATCTTTCAGGCATTTGACCAACCGGGCTTAAGCGTGAGAAATCAGGGGTGTGTGAGCGCCTGAAACCAATCAAATGCGGATGTCGTATGACGGCCAATGCGTGAGGCAGCTTGTACCAGGAACACTTTGAGGTTGTGTTTATATATTTTAAACCACTGACTCGCTATAAAATCGTGATTAATTAGATTCTTAGCCTTTTAAATCGATTATTCACGTAAATAACGATTCACGATTCAAAATACATGTTTCAGGATCGATGCATATGCATCGCCAGGATTTATAATCGATGCATCGAGAAAACGAGTGAATCGTTACACCCCTAGCTAAAACAGATTCTTATTGAACACAGATGATATAAACTACAGGCGCTGCTCGTGCGTCTCATTATAAACTGACAGACTACAGATCATATAATCAATAAAACACGGAGGACTGAACTCACAATCACAGCTGTCAGTCCGTGCAGCGATCAGTTCATGCTGGATGTTGCTGGAGAAATGAGCTTTCCTTCAGAAGAGGAGCATCACAACAGCAGCAGCGGCTCATCCATCACAACGGCTCGTCACTTCCGCCTGGATCACGTCATTTCCGCAACGACGCGCCTTCTTCTTCTTCTTCTTCTTCTTTGGAGTTTATCGGCAGCTTGCATCCATAAATGTTGCACTACCGCCATCTTCCGGATTTTTTTCCTATCATGTCCAGTTACATCATATTCTTTTCATCATACCTATTCTTGATAAATATAAAAAAATACTTCTTCTTCTTTGTTCATTCTCCCCATTTTCCAGTATTTCCTTCATTCCTATCCCTATTGTTCCAACTATTCCTAACTCTTCCATCATACTTTTCCTCTGCTCTTCATATTGTCTGCACCTCAAAAACACATGCTCTATAGTTTCAGTAACCTGACCACAACCACAAAATCCAGTTGGGTGCTTCCCTATAATGTGTAGTGTTCCATTCAAATTACTGTGACCTATCCTTAATCTGGTCATAACTATTTCTTCTTTTCTATTCCCTCCCTTATTCTTCACCGCCCCAACTTTACTTTGTATAGCATATAAATGTCAAGTCAAGTCAAGTCACATTTATTTATATAGCGCTTTTCACAATACAGATTGTATCAAAGCAGCTTCACAGTGATAACATGTAAGTAGCACAACACAGATCAACAACATTGCTAAACACTAAATAACCCCAACTGAGCAAGCTCAAAGCAAGCCAAAAGCAAGGCGACAGTGGCAAGGAACCAAACTCCATCAGATTGGATGGAGAAAAAACCTTGGGAGAACCCAGGCTCAGTCGGGGGCCAGTTCTCCTCTGGCTTACATTCATATTGTTTAAATATAAATATTAAATATAAATATTGTTTATGAATCAAACGGCGCCATAACATATCGCAGGCGTTGAGTCGTCTCATCACAGGCGTTGAGTCGTCTCATCACAGGCGTTGGGGCATCCGAAATCCCCGTGAGAGGCTGGACACAAAACTGAACCTGACGAACGCCATTTTTCTCGGGACAAGCGTCCCGAGATAACAGCAGAAAGGCAGATGGGAAATAATTAGCATAGCTGATGTTCATAATAATTTCCGTTATAACTCACAAACTCTCCGTAACCCGAACTCTCCGCAACCCAACCATACGCGCCGACCCGTTTGTCTAAGAGGCTGTCGAGCCCCACTGGTGCGTTAAGCAGTTTCAGTGGCAAACGGTTCCGTATGGCGTAACAGAGGACTAGAAGGTAAGCATTATGTGAATGCTTCACTAAAGAGAAGCGTCTTTAATCTAGTTTTAAACTGTGTCAGCGAGTCAGAGCCTCGGGCCGTATCGGGAAGGCCATTCCAGAGTTTTGGAGCTAAATGCGAGAACGCCCTCCCTCCTTTACTGGACTTAGATATCCTAGGAATGACCAGAAGCCTTGAATTTAGTGATCTTAAGGAACGCGGTGGATTGTAGGGCGAAAGAAGGTCCGTTAAGTACATAGGTGCTAAACCATTTAGGGCTTTATAGGTCAGTAGTAGTATTTTGTAGTTGATGCGGAACTTAATAGGTAACCAGTGTAGAGATGATAAAATCGGTGTTATATGATCATATTTTCTTGACCTAGTAAGAACTCTAGCAGCTGCATTTTGTACTAACTGTAGCTTGTTTATTGAGGATGCAGGACAACCGGCTAATAAAGCATTACAGTAATCTAGTCTCGAGGTCATGAATGCGTGAACTAATTTTTCTGCATCAGAAACAGATAGCATGTTACGTAGCTTAGCAATGTTTCTAAGGTGGAAAAAGGCTGTTCTTGTAACATATGAAATATGATTTTCGAACGACAAGTTGCGGTCTAGTATAACACCCAGGTCTTTTACTGTTGTGGATAAAGTAACAGGACATCCGTCTATATTAAAGTTGTATTGTGAGAGGTTTTGTGAGTAGTTTTTTGGACCAATAAGTAATACCTCCGTTTTATCTGAATTTAATAGCAGGAAATTACGCGTCATCCAGCATTTTATATCTTTGAGACACTCTGTCATTTTAGATGAGTTAGTGTTTTCATCTGGTCGTGATGAAATATATAATTGAGTGTCGTCAGCGTAACAGTGGAAATTAATTCCATGTTTTCTTATAATATTACCAAGTGGCAGCATATATATTGAGAATAGCAGAGGGCCTAAAACTGATCCTTGCGGTACTCCATAGTCTACTGACGTTATCTTTGATTTTTTCCCATTTAAACAGACAAAATGAGAACGGTCCGATAAGTACGATCTAAACCAGCTTAATGCCTGTCCCTGGACACCAGTGTAGTTTTGTAGTCGATCCAAGAGTATTATATGATCTATAGTGTCGAACGCAGCGCTAAGATCAAGTAGGACTAGTATTGAGATACAGCCTTGGTCAGAAGCTAAAAGTAAATCATT
This sequence comes from Pimephales promelas, assembly GCF_988280905.1. Classification (NCBI taxonomy): domain Eukaryota; kingdom Metazoa; phylum Chordata; class Actinopteri; order Cypriniformes; family Leuciscidae; genus Pimephales; species Pimephales promelas. Next base: position 29,302,023 of record NC_142792.1, on the reverse strand, counting down.
TGTAATTTTAACTAGCGCAGTTTCTGTACTATGATGCGGTCTGAATCCTGACTGGAATTTTTCATAGATATCATTTTCTTGCAAAAAAGAGCACAATTGAGCGGACACTACTTTTTCAAGTATTTTGGACATAAATGGAAGATTTGAAATGGGTCTGTAATTTGCCAAGTTATTTGGATCTAATTGCGGTTTCTTAATGAGCGGTTTTATTACTGCCAGCTTGTATATTTTTGGGACATGACCTAAAGATAAAGACGAGTTAATAATATTGAGGAGAGGCTCTTCCACTGCAGGTAATAGTTCTTTCAGTAGTTTAGTGGGTATTGGATCTAATAAACAAGTTGTTGGTTTAGATGCAATGATAAGTTTATTTAGCTCCTCCTGTCCTATCGTTGTAAAGCGGTTTAGTTGTTCTAGAGGGGCCATAATTGAAGCTGAATCATAAGACACCATAGAGGATTGTACATTTATAATTGTGTTTCGGATGCTTTCTATTTTCGCATTGAAGTAATTCATAAAATCATTACTACTAAACTGTAAAGGTATATTTTGCTCTGGTGATGTCTGTTTATTTGTTAGCCTAGCCACGGTGTTAAATAAAAACCTTGGATTATTTTGGTTATTTTCGATTAGTTTGTGGAGATGCTCAGCCCTGGCTGTTTTTAGGGCCTTTTTATAACGTGACATACTGTCTTTCCACGCGATTCTAAAGACCTCTAAATTAGTTTGTTTCCATTTACGCTCTAAGTTGCAAGTTTCTCTCTTGATAGCATGCGTAGCACTGTTGTACCACGGTGCTTTAATTTTCTCTCGAACCTTTTTTAATTTAATTGGCGCAACAATATCTAATGTACTAGTAAGAATGGTGCTTAAACTGCTAGTCATTTCCTCTAATTCATCTGTTTGTTTGAGTTCACTTAGCAGCTTAGATAGATCAGGTAAGCTATTTGAGAATCCATCTATAGTGGTTGGAAGGATTGTTCTGCCTGGTCTATAACGTGGCGCAACATGACATATTTCAGCAGTACGTATTATGCAAGTCACCATGTAATGATCAGTGACATCATCGCTTTGCGGTATAATATCTATATCAGTTGGATCGCTTCCATATGATATAATTAAATCTAGTGTATGATTTAGACGATGAGTGGGACCACTGACGTTTTGTTTGACCCCAAAGGAGTTTAATAAATCTGTAAACGCAGCCCCTAAAGCATCATTTGTATTATCTACGTGTATGTTAAAATCTCCAGCAATTATTGCTTTATCGACATTTACCAATAGATCCGAGAGAAAGTCTGCGAACTCTTTTAGGAATTCAGCATATGGCCCTGGAGGTCTATATACAGTAGCCAGGGCTAGAGATAATATAGATTTCCTTCTTACATCTAAGAGCGTAACATTTAGCACAAGTACTTCAAATGAATTAAACCTGTGACCTGTTTTCTGAGTAATATTAAAAATATCTTTATAGATTGTTGCAACACCGCCGCCACGACCGATCAGACGAGGCTCATGTTTATAACAGTATCCTGGCGGAGTAGATTCGTTTAGACCGAAATACTCATTTGGTTTAAGCCAGGTTTCAGTAAGGCACAGAACATCGAAGTCATTGTCTGTGACCATTTCATTTACGATAACCGCCTTAGGTGTGAGCGATCTAATGTTTAGGAGACCTAGCTTTAGAAATTGTTTTTGTTGACTGATATTTAGATTTTCTGGTTTAATTACAATAAGATTTTTGCTAGATCCTACACTAGATTTATTGTTTGGCTTCACTAAACGAGGAATAGACACAGTTTCTATATAATGTTCCACACTATGCTTATTAGTTAAGTTTGGACCGCAAAGGCTGTAATTTGGACTTTGACTCATTAGTCATCTGGTGCGTAATGTCTTGGAAATGTTGTCCGATAGCACAGCCGCTCCGATTCGGCTGGGATGGAGACCATCTGTGCTGTACAGTCTCGGTCTTTCCCAAAACAGATGCCAGTTATTTACAAAGTGCAGCCCCTGTTCATTACACAATGACATTAACCATTCATTTAATGCAAAAAGTCTACTGAACCTTTCCTGTCCTTGTCTGTACGTGGGAAGCGGTCCAGACACGATGATCGCTGCTTTAGGCGCTGTGCTGCGTACCGTCTCGATCAGGCTCCTGTAGTCCTTCTTCAGAACCTCCGTCTGCCGCAGCCTGATGTCGTTCGCTCCCGCGTGCAGCACAACAGCTCCGACGCGCTCGTCCCCGTTCAGGATCTCGGGAACCTGTGCAGCAACATCAAGAACACGAGCACCAGGAAAGCAGTGAGTGCGCACTTTACCTTTATCCGAATTAGCGCGGACATGGCGGACTATGGATGTGCCGATGATCACGGCGTCATCGCGTTCCGGCTCGCGAAGAGGGGAGAAGCGGTTCCGGGTGGAGATCTCGAAGACCGGGAGGGGCGGAGAGGCAGCTCTGGCTCGAGTCTTCCGCTGTGTGATCCATGGTCCATGTTGTTTCGGTGCCGGAGTGAATGAAGCCTTAGATGATCGCATCTTCCTCGGCAGAGTAACGTACGGCGTAGATGAACTCGGAGTCAAAGAGTGATTTGATTTGTTAGCGTCGGCGCGTGATGCTTCAAGCGTTGAGCGCCGATCCAGCAGCTCGGCTTGCTTCACCAGCAGACCGCGGATCTGTTTCTCGACGTATTCCAGCTCCTGCTTCACCGTGAAGAGCTCGAATGTGTCTTCATCTGCACTCAAAGGTAATGTTAGACACGCATCTGATATGTTCGCCATTATAACGGATGATCAGTAAATTAGTAGTGATACTACAACTATCACTACTAATTTAGGATTGAAATGTCGGAAATAACCAGGATTCAGTGAAACGGGTGTAAAATGAGACGATCAAATAGGCGAGAGGGCACGCGTGGAATGCTAGCGGGCTAAAGGCTAGTAGCCAGGATTTAGGGAGGTTGGATATAAGTAGCGATATCAAAGCAATCCAATTGTTTTTTATAAGGAATACTATCGAGGATAAGTTCACATAATATAAAAATAGAAAGTGCTTGTTTATAAATAAGTGGTAAAGAAGAAAATCAAGGATTTGTGAAGAAATTCTCCGGAGCTACAAACACAAACAACCGATCGCTCGCGCACGCGCAGAAAAAAATGTCTCCCTTTAATTTCCATATCCCACTGATGTTGCCATTCTCCAATGGCTTCCTTCCATATTATACTCTTTCCTTCAGATTTTGATAACTTAATATTTTCTTCAATATTCTCTCTTTTCACAGCTTGTTTGGCTAACTTATCCACTCTCTCATTCCCCGCAATGCCAATATGAGCAGGAATCCAAATCAATTGAATCTCACATCCTTTTTCCCTTATTCTTGCGTAGATTATCAGTATTGAATACAGTAGATCCTGATGACTATTAGATATTCCAACCATGAGACTGTATAAGGCTGACACTGAATCACTTCCAATTAAAGCTTTTTTAATTTTGTTTTCCTCAATCCATTCTAGCGCCATCTTAATAGCATATAATTCAACTGCATACACACTCAAATCATTTGTGGTTCGTCTGGCTATCTCACCTCTTTGATTAAAAATGTAAACTGCAGATCCAGTCTTTCCTGTTTCTGGGTCCTTTGATCCGTCTGTATAAATCTGAATATACTCTTTGTATTTAATATCTATATGTCTATAAAATTCCGCTACCAGATCTGTACTATTACTTACTATTTTAACTTGAAGTAGTTTAAAATCAACTTCCATGGTTTCTAGCTTCCATATCGGTGTATCAGGCCATATTACAGTTGGGCAGAATTCCTTTTCATACACTCCCAATTCTCTAGCCGTCTCATCTCCAATCCACCCAAAACTGAACTTTTGTGCTCTCTCTCTTTCCCAGTTATCTTGTACTATTATTTTAGCTGGATGGTTATCTCCATGCCCTTTTAGATTTACCCAATAATTTACAAGTAATTGTTTACGTCGGATGTTCAATGGCATTTCTCCCGCTTCCACCTGTAGAGCACATACTGGTGATGTTTTAACTGCCCCTAGACATAATCTTAATGCTTTAGCCTGTATTACATCAAGCCTCCTAAGTATAGATTTGGCTGCTGATCCATATGCCACACTTCCATAATCCATCCTTGATCTCATTAAACTTACATATATATATTTCAGTGATTTATAATCTGCTCCCCATTCTAGTCCTGTTAAACATCTCATTAAATTTATTACTTTTTTACATTTATCTTCTACATTTCTGACATGTTCTACCCATGTTAACCTTGTGTCGAAGTATACTCCTAAAAAACGGAATGCTTTAACTCTCTCTAGGTTACTTCCATATAGTTTTATACTAGTATTTTCCTTGATTTTCTTCCCTGTAAAAAACATTACTTTAGTCTTCTCTATAGAGAATTTGACACCCCACTTTATTCCCCACTCCTCAACCTGCTGAATCCCTTCTTGAATTTTTTTAACTACATATTCTATATTTCTTCCTTTTTTCCAAATTGCCCCATCATCTGCAAAAAGTGATCTTCCCATACCTAATGGTATATTGTCATATACATCATTAATCATTACTGAAAATAATGTGGGACTTACAACACTCCCCTGAGGAGTTCCGTTTTCAATAACATGTTCACTTGATAGGTCTGCTCCTACTTTAACCTGTATTGTTCTTCCTTCCAGAAAATCCTTTATCCAGTTAAGAAAATTTCCTCTAATTCCCATATTATACAATTTAATCATTAGTCCCTCTCTCCATAGCATATCATATGCCTTTTCTACATCGAAAAATACTGCCACTACTGTCTCTTTATTTACTTGTGCTTTTCTTATATTATCTTCCAAGCACAATACTGCATCCATAGTATTCCTACCTCTTCTAAACCCACTTTGACACTCAACTACCATGCCTCTTTTCTCCATAAAATACATTAACCTTTCATTTATCATTCTTTCCATTAATTTACAGACATGAGACGTCAAAGCAATAGGTCTATAACTTGTAGGTTTACTAGCTTCTTTCCCAGGTTTCCTTATCGGCACAACAATTGCCTCCTTCCAGCTCTTTGGTACTTTCCCTTCCTCCCACACTTTATTATATAGCATCAATAACTTATTCTTCCCCTCCTCACTTAACTGTTTCAACATGCTATAACATACATCATCTTTCCCTGGCGCAGTCTTCCCAGTTTTGGCCATTGCTCTCTTTAATTCTCCCATGTTAAAAAGTACATTTTGTTCATCCTCTACTTTTCCCATCTTCCTTAATATCTCTACATTTTCAGATTTTGTCTTCTCTCTGCCTCTCTTCCCTTCTTCAGATAGATTATTAGAGCTATGCACATTGACAAATGTATTTGCTAACATTTCAGCCTTTTCCTTATTTGTCACTGCAATTTCATTTCCACTACTCAAAACTGGGTAACTCCATTCTCTCCTTTCACCACCCATCTTTTTAATCATTGTCCACACCTCTCCAATCTGAGTTGTATTCCCGATTGAACTACAAAAGTTCCTCCAATATGTTCTTTTTGCCTGTCTAATTGTTTTCCTTACTATTGCCTGAGCATATTTATATTGAATCATGTGCCTGAAATTATGAGTTCTTTTCATTATTTTAAATGCTTTGTTCCTATTTCTGACTGCTTCTTTACATTCCTCATCCCACCATGGTATAATTTTCCTCATTACCTTACCTTTACTTTTTGGAATAGACTCCATTGCCGCTGCTATTATACCTTTCTTTATTTTATCTTCCATTGTCTCTATATCATCACTAGACTCAATCTGGCTCAAACTTCTATCACTTTCTCTTTGAAAATGTTCCCAATTAGCCTTCTCAAATATCCATCTTCCTCCTCTTTCCTCTACACTTTGAGGTAATGAAATATTAATTTTACATAATACTGGGTAGTGATCACTTCCTATTGTCCCATCCTTATAAACACTCCAATTACATATCGCTGCCATACTGCTAGACACCAGTGTAAGGTCAAGTACAGATTCCTTCCCCGTACTAACCTCTATCCTTGTTTTACTTCCATCATTTAAACATACTAGGTTTTCCTCATCCAATAACTCTTCAATTACTTGTCCATTACTATCCATCTTCTCACTACCCCACAATGAATTATGCGCATTGAAGTCCCCACACCATACAATATTATTATTGTCTTTCCCCTCTATTTCCTCAAGTTTATTTATATCCAATTTCCTACACGGATTGTAATAATTTATAACTACAATTTTTTTCCTTTCACTCCATATTTCTACCACTACATATTCTTGTTCCTTTCCTATACCCAACACCCTATACGAAATCCCTTGTCTTATAAATGTAACACATCCCCCTCCACCACCATTTTCCCTATCTTGTCTAACTGATGCGTATCCATATATTATAAAGTCCAAATTGGGTTTTAACCAGGATTCCTGAATGCATATAACGTCTGGCTTTTCTCTTCTATTCCGTATAAATTGTTTGAAGTCCTGCCCATTTGCAATCAAGCTTCTTGCATTCCATTGAAGGATTAGCATTACAAAAATTACTACCCTATACATGTTGTCTCTTGACTCGATTGTACACTGAGTTCATCCCTCACTTCTTCCCACTTTAATCCTGCCATCTCTAAGTGGTGAATTGCTGCTTTAACAATAATCTGGATTCTTTCAGTTTTAGACCTGACTTCAGCCGTAGCATTTATCACCCCTGCTATAAATGTCACTATTTTCTTCTTCTCCTCCCATTTTTCCTTTTTTCCTTGATGATCTTCCCTGTTCAACCTTTTTGTACTTTCTTCACTCTGTTTCTTCTTTTCCTGCTCTGTTCTCTTAACAGCCTCAACATAAGAGATGTTTTCTTTTAATTTGATCTGTTGTACTTTGACTTCCTTTTTCATCACTTCACATCCCCAAAATGCCACACTATGATTCCCTCCACAGTTACAGCATTTTGGCCTTACTTCCGCTCCACACTTTCCATATTCATGATCACCACTACACCTAGCACACCTCCTCTTTCCTTTACATACCTTAGCCATATGTCCAAATTCCTGGCAATTATAACATCTCATTGGTTTGGGTACATACTCTCTTATACTGTATCTCATAAATCCATAATATACCTCTTTTGGTACCTCCTTTGTTTCAAACTCAACCAACACAGATTCTGTTTCTACTTTCTCCACCCCCCTTGTCATTCTTACTGCACTTTTAACGGACCTGTTCTTCATTCTTAAGTTCTCCACCAACTCTTTCATATTTATAGTAAGTGGAATTCCATACATCACTCCCTTACTTCCGGCATTTATTTTCTCCCCCACTCTTACTACTTTTACTACTTTTGTTTTTCCAATACAACTCATCTTCTTTGCTTTTTCCATCTGCACTTCATTGTTACATCCTACTAGAAGATTTCCATCTCCCAAAATTCTGGCATACTTCACTTCTCCTACCTTTTCTCTTATTATTTTAGTTAACTTAAGTGGATCCATTTTTTTAACTCCTCCTTCTCCCTCAAATCGTACCACTACATTAAACAATCTTACTGCAGATTCCTTCCCTACATCTTCTTCACTTTCCGTCCCATTTGAACTAGCACTACCTTTTTTTTTCTTTCTTTTACGGCTAGTATCCTTCTTATCCTTATGCATTCTCCCTACTTCCTCCCAATCACTTTCCCTCCTCTCATCACTACCATTTCCCTCTACCTCACTGTAATCCATACCATCCACCTGTCTCCCTGCCATGTCTATCCAGATTATTAGTTTAATGAGCAACCAGAAGCTGTGAGGCAGCACCGCTACCGGACCTATACAGGCCGTCGGCCGATGCCGCCCCCCACCACCTCTTAGTCAACTCACCAACCAACAAACTCGCACTTCGTTCTCCTCTTAGCGCAAATTTCAGAGAGATCACAGTAATCGTTTTCCAGATCGCGCTCCCCTCTCTGTCCCGGCCTCTCGTGAACTCCTCAACAACAGACGCTCACGCATGCGCCCCCCCTTCCTCCTGCGATGAGAAAAACGCCGCTGACGCGCCTTCTTCTTCTTCTAATGGAGTTTTATGGCGGTTGGCAAGCCAATTTTCGGTGCATTACCGCCACCAGCTGGACTGGAGTGTGAAGCACTAATAAACATTTTAGGCTAGTGACGAATGGTCAAAAAGTGCTTTAGTTTTTCAGAGACCCCTACCGGAAGTAGAACTAAACGCAACAATGTTTTTCCTCATCCCTAAGGTCTCCCATATATGAAATGGATACTTGGCTAATAATATTTTGATGCTAAGATTTTTAAATTAACAGATATTTTTATACACCCTAAAACAAAAAAGGACTAAAATATATCCTGTCCATATGGGAGTTAAGATATAAAACTAGTGCAGATCAATCACACAAACTCTGAGAGCTTTAAAACTTGACATGTTTGTAGTCAGGAAGTTGCTTTAACTACTAGAAAACACTGGATGTGAAAATCTTGATGTATGGAATAAATAGAGACAAGTAAACACCTACAATAAGCAGACTACTAATACTACTACTAATAATACATAAAATATTAATAACAGTGGTTTAACAAAAGTAAACATCGTAAAAGAAAAGCTAATGGTAAATGTTGAATATAAGCACAATAAGACTTTTATTCTCAATAATGTTTTCCTCACTTTTGTATTTTCACACACAGAGATCGTAACACAATATTGTTGAAATTACACCTTAACAATTGAAGATTGAAGAAATGTGAAACTGTGTGAAAGAAGCAACAGATTTATAAGATAAAACTCTTTTAATTCACTTCACATTTATTTGTACAGCGCTTTTCACAATACACATCATTTCAAAGCAGAAAACACACATTATAATCTAGAGATCTGTTATCAGAGGAAACTGTCTAAGTTACACACTTCAGAAACACACACACACACACACACACACACACACACACACACACACACACAAATCACAGTTAGTGGAAAATGTGTTCATTTAAACAATAATCATTAAATACAATGATCTCATAGAATTAATCAATACTTGTTTATTAACTAATGCTTATGACATTCAGAAGAGTGTGTGTGTGTGTGTGTGTGTGTGTGTGTGTGTGTGTGTGTGTGTGTGTGTGTGTGTGTGTGTGTGTGTGTGGTGATCTAAACTAGAACAGGAGTGTATAGATACACACAACAATAATCAGAAACAGGGAATAAAGATCAAGAGAAACTCAAATATGAAGAAAAACTGCAAAACTAAACATAACCCTGACAACAACAACAATAATAACATGATAAATGCTGTAAATCAAGTGAGAACTACACACACACACACACACACACACACACACACACTTGACTTTAATTGTTGCTTGTAACTTTCGCATCTCTGTGTTTTGAGATCATCTTTCAGAGTGTTTTATTTCTTGAAT